>NC_090651.1:208511423-208604728 GCF_040937935.1 Hyperolius riggenbachi | reverse complement strand
AGGCTCTTCAGAATGGACCAAGTGGCGGTGATGAATGGCAGGGTGCTTGTGTACGATGTCACGACAGCGATGGGATGCGGCCAAAATGGGCAATGCGGATGCGGTGACGCTGCTAATGAGAGCAGACAGTGCCCATTCTCATAGGCTTGCATTGGACACGTTTTTCCATCCAGTCCGGTAAAAAGTGTAAAATCCGGACTCTCCGTTGTGTTTTCTTTCCATGCAACATGGATCTGTGTGCGGTCCGTGTTTCTGCACGAGTGGAAGCGGGTTCTATTTTTAACATAGGATCTGCTTCCTGCATTTCTAGTTCACACAATGCGTTTTCGCTGACATCCTCTAGAATAATTCTGCACATTTTGTCAGTTTTCTCTATCAATTACATTAGCTGCTGTGAAAAAAGGGCACACGTTTTTCTGCAGCCAAACACACATGGGGCTGTATTCACTAAACCGTGATAACTCATATCACGGCCCAAGCCAGCGTTTTCATACGAAAAACGCAAAAACGCTAGCGCGGCCGTGATATGAGTTATCACGCATCTGCCCTGCCCTGGAGGCCTGCTGCCCCCCCTGGCCGCCGCTCCCGTCCCCGCTGCCACCATCACTCAGACCTCGATTAGCCGGCAACCAATAGTGCGGGAGCTAGGAACGAGCACATCGCACTGATATGCAGAAGTGACATCCCTTCCGCATATAGAGCGTGGTGCGTCCGTGCGCCCGCTCTAACTGGCTGGGTCGTCGACTGATACTGAGGTCTGACGCTGCAAGGTGAGGGGGGGGGGCGCCTGTCACTACCTAAATGGGGGGTCCCTGTCGCTTCCTAACCTGGGGGGCGCCTGTCACTTCCTAACCTGGGGGTCCCTGTCACTTCTTAACCTGGGGGTCCCTGTCACTTCCTAACTGGACTTGGGGTCCCTGTCACTACCTAAACAGGGGGGCGCCTGTCACTACCTAACTGGGGGTCCCTGTCACTTCCTAACCTGGGGGTCCCTGTCACTACCTAACCTGGGAGCACCTGTCACTTCCTAACCTGGGGGGCACCTGTCACTACCTAACTGGGGGTCCCTGTCACTTCCTAAACTGGGGGGCACCTGTCACTACCTAACCTGGGGGTTCCTGTCACTACCTAACCTGGGGGTCCCTGTCACTACCTAACCTGGGGGGCACCTGTCACTTCCTAACCTGGGGGGCACCTGTCACTTCCTAACCTGGGGGGCACCTGTCACTTCCTAACCTGGGGGGCACCTGTCACTTCCTAACCTGGGGGGCACCTGTCACTTCCTAACCTGGGGGGCATCTGTCACTTCCTAACCTGGGGGTCCCTGTCACTTCCTAACCTGGGAGCACCTGTTACTACCTAAACTGGGGGTCCCTGTCACTTCCTAACCTGGGGGTCCCTGTCACTTCTTAACCTGGGGGTCCCTGTCACTACCTAAACTGGGGGTTCCTGTCACTACCTACACTGGGGGTCCCTGTCACTTCCTAACCTGGGGGTTCCTGTCGCTTCCTAACCTGGGGGGCACCTGTCACTTCCTAACCTGGCGGGTGCCTGTCACTACCTAACTGGGGGTCGCTGTCACTTCCTAACCTGGGGGCACCTGTCACTACCTAACCTGGGGGTCCCTGTCACTTCCTAACCTGGGGGTTCCTGTCACTTCCTAACCTGAGGGTCCCCGTCACTACCTAAACTGGGGGTCCCTGTCACTTTCTAACCTGGGGGTCCCTGTCACTACCTAAACTGGGGGTCCCTGTCACTTCCTAACCTGGGGGTCCCTGTCACTTCCTAACCTGGGGGGAGCCTGTCACTTCCTAACCTGGGGGGAGCCTGTCACTTCCTAACCTGGGGGTCCCTGTCACTACCTAACTGGACTTGGGGTCCCTGTCACTACCTAACCTGGGGGGCGCCTGTCACTACCTAACTGGGGGTCCCTGTCACTACCTAACCAGGGGGGCACCTGTCATTTCCTAACCTGGGGGCACCTGTCACTACCTAACTAGGGGGCTCCTGGCACTACCTAAACTGGGGGCTCCTGGCGCTACCTAAACTAGGGCCACCTATCACTACTTAAACTATCCAGGCCAGCCAGCCCAGCATCACCACCAGCCAACCAGCCCAGAATCACTGTCAAAAAGGCCACAGCATCACCACCAGTCAGGCCAGCATTTACTTCAACCAGCCAAGCACAGCCCAGCCAGGTCACAGCATCACCGCCAGCCAACCCAGCTACAGCATCATGCCCGTTTCTTGGGCCG
This sequence comes from Hyperolius riggenbachi, assembly GCF_040937935.1. Taxonomy (NCBI): domain Eukaryota; kingdom Metazoa; phylum Chordata; class Amphibia; order Anura; family Hyperoliidae; genus Hyperolius; species Hyperolius riggenbachi. The sequence goes on along the minus strand of NC_090651.1, from coordinate 208,602,473 downwards.
TGCGGGGCGTGCCGCCGCCCGGGGCGCTGTTGGGAGGGGGGCGCTGTAATGGAGGGGGGAGCCGGAGCCGCGGGGAGGGCAGCCCGACCTCTCCCTCCCTCTCATGGGCCGCCCTCCGTGCTCCCCCCTCAAACGCATACTCAGGCAGGAAGCGCCGCTGTTTACAACTCACCTCCCTGGCTCCAAGCGCTGCTCGTCTCTCGCCGCAGGTCTCCTCTCTGTATACACGCTGATACACACGCTGCCGGAAGCAGCGTGTGTATCAGCGTGTAGGCAGAGAGGAAAAGACCGGCGGCGAGAGACGAGCAGCGCTTGGAGCCAGGGAGGTGAGTTGTAAACATCTAATCTAACCTATACTGGGGGGGCACCTACCTAATCTAACCTACACTGGGGGCAGCTACCTATCTAGCCTATACTGGGGGGGGGGGGCACCTACCTAATCTAACCTACGCTGGGGGGCACCTACCTAATCTAACCTACGCTGGGGGGCAGCTACCTAATCTAACCTATACTGGGGGGCAGCTACCTAATCTAACCTACTCTGGGGGGCACCTACCTAATCTAACCTACACTGTGGGGCAGCTACCTATCTAACCTATACTGGGGGGCACCTACCTAATCTGACCTACACTGGGGGACAGCTACCTATCTAACCTACACTGGGGGGCAGGTACCTATCTAACCCATACTGGGGGGGGGGGGCACCTACCTAATCTAACCTATACTGGGGGGCAGCTACCTAATCTAACCTACTCTGGGGGGCACCTGCCTAATCTAACCTACACTGGGGGGAATCTACCTATCTAACCAACACTGTGGGGCAGCTACCTATCTAACCTATACTGGGGGCACCTACCTAATCTAACCTACTTACAACAGAGAGAAAATGTGTGCATCAACCAAGTGAACCTCACAAATCTGGCTTTGCAAATTTGGCCTATTGGCTAATCACGAGACATTGCTCATGCAAATATGCATTTGCTTTCGCATGCCTAAATATGCAGGGTCAAAAACCAAAAAACGCAAAACAATCGCCCTGCGGGAATTAGTTCATGCTACATAGCACTATCCAGGGGCGCCACGAGGAGGCTTCCCATTGCCCCCATACAACCGGGGGGCCGTGGGGGTCCCAGGCTCTCTCACCGCCTGGAACCCACACAACGGCACCCCCGGAGGTGGAGGGGGCAATGGGAAGCCTCCTCGTGGCGCCCCTGGATAGTGCTATGTAGCATGAACTAATTCCCGCAGGGCGATTGTTTTGCGGTTTTTGGTTTTTGACCCTGCATATTTAGGCATGCGAAAGCAAATGCATATTTGCATGAGCAATGTCTCGTGATTAGCCAATAGGCCAAATTTGCAAAGCCAGATTTGTCAGGTTCACTTGGTTGATGCACACATTTTCTATCTGTTGTAATTAGCATTCTAATCTAACCTACACTGGGGGGCAGCTACCTACCTAATCTAACCTATACTGGGGGCAGCTACCTAATCTAACCTATACTGTGGGGCAGCTACCTATCTAACCTATACTGGGGGGCACCTGTCTAATCTAGCCTATACTGGGGGGGGGGGGAGTTACCTAATCTAACCTATACTGTGGGGCAGCTACCTATCTAACCTATACTGAGGGGCACCTACCTATCTAACCTATACTGGGGGGCAGCTACCTATCTAACCTATACTGGGGGGGGGGGGGGGGCAGCTACCTATCTAACCTATACTGGGGGGCACCTGTCTAATCTAGCCTATACTGGGGGGGAGCTACCTAATCTAACCTATACTGGGGGCACCTACCTATCTAACCTATGCTGGGGGCAACTATTCTGGCTACCTATATTAGAGGCACCCACCTAGCTAACCTGTACTGGGGCACCTACCTATCTAACTTATACAGAGGGCGCCTGCCTATCTAACCTATACTGGAGCAACTATACTGGCTACCTATACTGGAGGCACCTACCTGGCTAACCTATAGCGGGGGCAACTATACTGGCTCACCTATGCCTGGCTACCTATACTGGGGGGACCTATAGCTGGCTACCTATACTGGGGTACCTATTCTTGGCTACCTATACTGGGGGGACCTATACTAAGTGCAACTAGACCTGGCAAACCTATACTGCGGGCACCCATACCTTGCTCCGGGGGGGCACAATTTTTACACCTTCGCCCTGGGTGCATTTTAGCCTAGAAACTGCACTGTACAGCATCACCGCCAGCGAGCCCGGCAACAGCATCACCGCAAGGCCTTTCAGCCCACACATTATCCCCAATCCAGCCAAAAACAGTATTGCCAGGCCAGCCAGGCACAGCAGCCAGTAGAGGAGAATTGAGAAGCCAGGTGAGAGGTGTCTACCATATTAAGGGGGCATTCTGCCTATTTACAGTATGTGAAATGCTGTCTATTTATGTGCCTCATGACTGCTGAATTTGTCTTGTTGGGGGCCTCATGATTGCGGAATTTGTCTTGTTGGGGGCCTCATGATTTGTTGGGGGCCTCAAGATTGCTGAATGTGTCTTGTTGGGGGCCTCATGATTGCTGAATTTGTCTTGTTGGGGGCCTCATGATTGCTGAATTTGTCTTGTTGGGGGCCTCATGATTGCTGAATTTGTCTTGATGGGGGCCTCATGATTGCTGAATTTGTCTTGATGGGGGCCTCATGATTGCTGAATTTGTCTTGATGGGGGTCACATGATTGCTAAATGCGAGACTATGGAAAAAGCTGAATCATCATCATATGAGACAATAGCATTAAACCTACTTTTTTAGCTTTTTAAAAAAGAAAATAAAACTGGGAGGTTCTAGAAAAAATGAATACATTTTTCAGGAGTAGGATGGATGAAATTGTTTATCTTCACGTTTATTTTCAACTTGGATTTTCCATAATGTTCATGTATAAGTTAAAACATTTGTATTTGGTTTAAATTGCTGTTGCCACTTTGCGACTTTTGGGTTGCAGTTTGGGCACTCAGCCTCCAAAAGGTTCGCCACCACTGTCCTAATCTAATGTCCCACATTGCTAAGTTCATGTACATTTGTCTCCACCCGTGATCACACCCACATTCGGGTCCATGGCCACACCCATTTTTTGGCGCGGCACAACTTAGCCCTCATTTTTGCGGTGCGCTACGTGCGCCGCACAGCTTCACCGGAATATTCGGTGTGGCGCGCCACTTCTTCCCCGCCTTTTTGACCCCCCCCCCGTGGAAAATTTTCTGCGGACGCCCATGGTTATCACGGGTTAGTGAATCAAGCCCCTGGTGTGCAGAAAACCCATGTATCCTCTTCCATAAGGAATGATTGATCCAGAGAGGCATAAAATAATTAAGGTGAAATAATTAAAGGGAAAAGATTTGTGAATCAACCAACTGTTTGAAAAACATAAGAACCACAGTTACACTACTGAGCTGGTGTGCGGGTCATGTTATGCTGAAAAGCACAAAGGCAGATATTTTTAGTATTGATTCACATAGCTAGGGCAATTTTGTACAGGCAACGCACAGCAATATTGCTAATGCCAGCAGTGTACTATGCATTGCATAATTAGCATGACCTACAGTACATAAGTAATATAATTGTTACAACAGTAACACATGTTACGCTACTTATACAGCATGAGTTTCCAACATAATGCTCATATTACTTATGTACCACGAGTCACACTATTTTTGCAACACGCAACGGTAATATTGCTGTGTGCTACCTGCACACAGCAATTTTACCATAGCTATGTGAATCAACCCCTTTGTGTGTAGGCAAGGGTTACAGTAACATGTAACATTGCATCTGATTCCTGTTTCAGCTAAATGCTCCTGAATGCTGGAAAATGTATGTGCAAGGGGAGGTTGAGAGGACAATCCTAACAATTACACTTACTGTGTAATCCTGCGTATAAGACTACTTTTTAACCCTTGAAAATCTTCTGAAAAGTTGGGGGTCGTCTTATACGCCGGGTGTCATTGATGCCGGGTGATTCACCTGTTACCGCCTCTCAGATCTCCGTGCTGAGGGAGCGCAATCTATTCTTCCATACCGCTCTGATAAACAGGTAGACAAGGAGAGCTGACCAGTCTACTTAAGGAAAGTTGACCAATGCAACAAGTCAATTAACTATACACTGTTATATACTGGGTAACACATACAGTACAGCACCAGTATCTGTTCATACACAGCACCAGTACATGATTTTTTTAAATTTAATTTGGTGCACGTTGGAAGAGGGGTAGCCTATACGGCGAGTATATCCCATATATTATCTATATTTTAACTTGAAAAGTTGGGGGGTCGTCTTATACGCCCAGTCGTCTTATACGCCGGAATATACGGTACATTGTTATGACTGATTCTCTACATAACAATGAATTTTCTCCAATGCATAAATTAAGTTATACCAGAGAAAATAAATTATACTGCTTCTCATATCAACAAAATGACAACTATGGGGTCTTTAGAAAGCATCAGAATCAGGACCCTGTATATCTCCTTTGTACAGCAAAAAGTTATATATTCTATCTACCCCCTTGTAACATCCCTTTTTCTAAGGAAAAAATAGAGCAGAAGATTCAGTAAGGGCCCTTTCACACCGGCACGGTGCGTTGTGGCAAATTGCTGCACTGCTATCGCAGCCTAATGTAACCCTATGGGGAAGTTCATACTTCCCACGTTGCGGTACGCTGCGTCGGAAGTGACACATTTAATGCTAACGAAGAACTATGTTACCATGCAGAACCCGCGGCAATCTGCATCGGCCCAGTAGTCATGTTAGTCTAAGGTGACACAGGTTTTTTTTTTAAAGTTGGTGTTGCGACGTAGCAGCACGCAATCTCATTTCTGCGTTGAATTTGGGAAAGCTGACACATGTACCTTGCATGGCACATGTGCTGAATCTGGTCGTGCAAAGATTTGTGTCCAAGTACCCAGGCTTAGAGGACGTCCTGAAGCAGGGCAGGAAGTTGTGTGGGCATTTCAGGCGCTCTTACACGGCCATGGCACGCTTTGCGGACATTCAGCGTAGAAACAACTTGCCGGTGAGATGACTGATTTGCGATAGCCCAACTCGCTGGAATTCCAGGCTGCTGATGTTCTCTCGCCTGCTAGACCAGGAGAAAGCCGTCACCCAGTACATGTATAATTACAGTACAAGGACACAATCTGGGAGGACGGGGATGTTGTGGCCCAACAACTGGACACTGATGCGAAATGCATGCAGGGTCATGGAGCCCTTTGAGGAGGTGACCAAACTGGTGAGTCGCACTGAGGGCACCATCAGCGACTTGATCCCCTACGTCTACTTCCTGGAGCGTGCCGTGCGTAGAGTGGTGGATACAGCTGTGGAGGAGCGTGAACGAGAACAGTTACGGCAGCAGGAGTCGTGGGAGCGATTTACATCCGAACCCGATGTTTCCACAACACCTGCGGCAGCACAGAGGGGGGAGAAGGAGGAGGAAGAAGAGGAGTCGTGTGGGGAAGGAGAGGAGTCAGACTCTGATGATGGTGATGAGGAAGGTGTTTCTGTGGAGGAGGAAGAGGCAGCGGAAGAAGAACAACCGCGGCAGCCGTCACAGGGGGCTTCTGCTGCTCCACGTTCCCGTGGTATTGTTCGTGGCTGGGGGGAGGAAGAGGAGTTGCATCCCGTCACTGAGGAAGAGCAAGAGGAGATGGAGAGTACGTCTGCATCCAGCTTCGTGCAGATGGCCTCTTTCATGTTGTCCAGCCTGTCGAGGGACCCCCGTATCAAAAAAATCAAGGCGTATGACCTGTACTGGGTGGCAGCGCTACTAGACCCTCGGTACAGGCACAAAGTGGCCTGTTACCAACTCAACAGAAGGCGGAAAGGATGCAGCACTTGCAGAACAAGCTGTCGATGATGCTTTACAATGCGTTTAAGGGTGATGTGGCTGCACAACGCAATCAAGGTACCACTGGCAGTAACCCTCCTCCTCCCAAGTCCACGCAGGCAAGGACAGGACGCTCCAGTGATCTCAGGGTGATGTCGGACATGCGGACATTCTTTAGTCCAACTCCTCGCCATAGTCCTTCCGGATCCACCCTCCACCAACGCCTGGACCGGCAGGTAGCCGACTACCTGGCCTTGAGTGTGGATGTAGACACTGCGCGCAGCGACGATGAACCCTTGGACTACTGGTTGCGCAGGCTTGACCTGTGGCCAGAGCTGTCCCAATTTGCCATACAACTTCTCTCTTGCCCTGCGGCAAGCGTCCTGTCAGAAAGGACCTTCAGTGCAGCTGGAGGCATAGTCACTGAGAAGAGAAGTCGCCTAAGTCACGACAGTGTTCAGTACCTGACCTTTATCAAAATGAATGAGGAATGGATCACGGAGGGCTACTGCACGACCGAAGACTAAGTCAGTCCCCACACACAGCATCTCTGCCTGCAGGCCGCTTGCCTTCTCCGCCACCACCAACAGGATCCAGGACTCTAGGCGGATTCCTGAATTTTTAAGGCCGCTGCTAGCAGCGGCCGCTACACTAATTTTTCTGGTGCGTGTACATGCCTGCCTAATTTTTCTGGCTGCACTGCGGGCTGCTGCAACAAAAAAACAAAAGGCATGTACATGTGCCCATCCCCCCTTCGTGATCATTACCTTGAAGGGGCTTGCGTATCCCAATGAAGCAATGACCGCCGGCTATTTGAGTGTCTCGGGTGGGGGTGGCACACAAAAGATAATAAGGTCGTTGCTTCATTGTGGTCAGACCAAATTTGATCAGCTGGACAGTCACTGTTGTTCTATCATTGAGCTACCACAGCCCGGCGACCATATGGGCTTGAAAACCGCCACTGCCTACACTCTCGCCATGGTGCGCACCAGTCCAGCACGGCCGTCACTACGCAAACAGCTGTTTGCGGTGCGTTACACAGTGAGTTTGGTGTGTCAGTGTGAAGCAGAACTCTAATTATACTCCCTGATTGATGTATACCCATGCAAGATGTTTTAAAGCACTTTAGGCCTGCAATTTAGCATTCAATGTCATTTCTGCCCTTAAAACGCTGCTTTGCGTCAAATCCAGATTTTTCACCGGGACTTTGGGTATGTATCCCACTCCGCCATGCCCCCCTCCAGGTGTTAGCCCCCTTGAAACATCTTTTCCATCACTTTTGTGGCCAGCATAATTTTTTCTATTTTTCAAAGTTCGCATCCCCATTGAAGTCTATTGCGGTTCGCGGAACTTTTATGCAAACCGAACCTTCCGCGAAGGTTCGCGAACAGGGTTCGCGAACCGAAAATCGGAGGTTCGCGACATCTCTAGTTATAACAACATTTAGATTGTTTCTAGCACAATGTATGGTGACAATATTGTATTTGAAAATAAAGGTGTCTTTTTTCTTTTTCTCATGGTACACTATTGATGATTATAAGACCAGGGGCTCGAAGCGGTGCTAACCCAGTTAGCATGCCTAAAAGACTTTAGGCGTGATAACCATTGCACCACGCTGGTGAAAAGCCAGTTTAGGCATGATAAGTTTAGGCGTGATAAGTTTAGATAAGTTTAAATCGCGCGCAAAGTCCCGCATGCAAAGCAGCGCCATTAAACTCTATGCAAAGTGCACCAGACTTTGCTAGCGCATCAAAGGGCAATATAATACCTTGGCGGATGAGCTTTTTGTCCCTAGGCCTTCTCAAAGGACTAGAGGACATGATCTGCGCATGGAGGAAAAATGTTTTAGCCATTTATTTAGGAAAGGGTTCTTTACAGTAAGAGTGATTAAGATGTGGAATGCATTGCCACAGGAAGTCGTTATGGCAAACTCTATACCTGCATTTAAAGGGGGCTTAGATGCTTTCCTTGCGTTGAAAGACATCCATGGCTACAATTACTAGGTAATGCCTAATGATGTTGATCCAGGGATTTTATCTGATTGCCATCTGGAGTCGGGAAGGAATTTTTCCCTTTAGGGGCTAATTGGACCATGCCTTGTAAGGGTTTTTTCGCCTTCCTCTGGATCAACAGGGATATGTGAGGGAGCAGGCTGGTGTTGTACTTTATACTGGTTGAACTCGATGGACGTATGTCTTTTTTCAACCAAAATAACTATGTAACTATCAGCTGTGCACTGCGGTGCTAACCCAGTTGGTGCTATAGTTATCACGCCTAAACTTATACGCCGAAACTTATCACGCCTAAACTTATCACGCCTAAACTGAGTTTAGGCTTGATAAAGGGCCCTTCACCAGCGTGCTAACTGTTAGCAGCGCTTTATGAATCAAGCTCCTTATCTGCAAAAATAATAGTAATATACCCTCTCTTGGCATACAGATTTAAAAAGCCAAGTTTTTAAGGTAACAATATATGTTGTTTCTTTCATATTCTGTCACTTTGTTTTCATTTTACAAGTCTTTTATTTTGGTACAGCATATGGAAAAATGTATTGCCTTTGATTCAGTTTGTGACTAAAAAGAATACACAAGACATGGGCCTCAACCCTAAAACTTTCTCAACTCTATTCTACTACTTATCACGGTTAAAATGTTACTACATATGTCTCTTGTAGTTTTGCTAAAACTTTCCCAAATTTGATCATAATTTAGAAAATGACTTTTTTATGTTGGATTGAGTTTGTCCGTACCAATTTTTTAGGTGATGTGTGTCCAAGCTTTAATACACACCAAAATGTATTCTACAACTCGTCTCGGTTAAAAATGATACCATATGTGCCTCATTTAGTAACAAACTGATGGTGCACTCTCCACAAATACACTGCACATTTATAAACATCCAGTTGTCATTGAGGGCCCTTTTCCACTAGCAGTCGCTAGCGTTCACGTTGAATGCTAGCGATTGCTGAATCGCAAAGCTAAAAAAATACCGGCGATTTCCCGACGTTTGCGGCCGCGATTTTGCTATGCTATGCACTGCATAGCAAAATCGCGGCAAATATCGCTCCGCCGCGCGTTCGCGTTCCTGTAAAAAACGAATCGCGGTAGTGGAAATGACCTACCGCGATTCCTATGTTAAAAAGCAAACCGTAGCAATTGTAAAATCGCTAGCGGTTTGCGACTTTCTGATTCAGCCAGCGCAAACGCGCTAGTGGAAAAGGGCCCTAAGTGGTTAAAGTACATTCCATGAACAGGTACTACAGCTGCATCTAGAGTAGACCATTACGCTATTGTAAAGCTTTTAATCCACCCCTCTCCCTGACCAAGTCACAGATTGGCTGTTACTAATCTTGTAACACCTCACTTCTGATCTCCTTTCCAAAAGGCCACCTTTGGCTGGTTAACTAGTTTAATTAATTAATTCCTCAATGAATTACCGGTAACTATCCTCCCAAGTGACAACAATGGATGAGCACATTGTTGCCCTGCTTACCCTGCTGACTGAAAACTGCTCCTTCCTGTGCCATGCCGTCATCACTCTTCCCAGCTATGTAGAGACTGTACATGTTGAAATTCATATTGCGTGTGTTTGCACCTTTCGTTTGGTTCAGATGTGGAAAATCGTACACAAGATGCACTTATAGCAAACCCTGAGTAAAAACGAACAGAGGCGCCAATAGGATAAAAACAAAATGATAAAAAGTTTAAAAGTGCTTTGGAGGCAGCGGTGGACTTACCTCCTGTAAGCAGACACTAGAAACTGTCTATTCAAAATAAAAAGCATTTATTGGTATACTCCAAGGGGGTTGCAACGCGTTTCACAAGCGTAGACCTGCTTAATCAGGCAATAAATTATAGGAGCACACAACAGCATCCGGTCCGGGTAACACCAACATTCAGGTGGTGCAGGTCTTTGTTTGGATGGCCTGTATAGAGAACATTGCAATAGTCCAGCCATGATGTGATAAAGGCATGGACAAGGGTCGGAAGATCTGCTGGAGGTATGAGGTGTTTAATCCTTGCAACGTACCTTAGTGAAAGAAGGATTGTTTTACAACAGCTGAGATTTAATTCTGGAAGCTTAATTCCCAATCAGTCAGTACACTGTACTCAGTACCCAGGCTGTGCACAAAGTCTGCATTGTTCAGGTGTGAGTTCCCTATCCTTAGTGGTGCCGGTGGAGAATGGAGCAGTTTTGTTGTTGCGCTGACCTCAGATTAGTTTTAGCCAGCATTTAGTTTTAGCCAGCTAGCATTCATCCACACCTGAAGCTCATCGAAGCACACGTTTTGTGGGGTCAGGTCTGTGACGCCAGGTTTGAATGATAAATAGAGCTGGGTATCATCAGCATAACAATGATGTTTCAGCAATAATACTTGTTTCCACAATGACCATGTCTAGATCATAGTCCACAAATAATACATTTAGGCAGCATATCTCCTCAAAAAACATAATCAGGAATGATATACTCCTAAAGATAGTTAAGCCTGCATGTCTCTCAAATAACATAATGCAGTAACATGGAAAGTAACATTGCACAGCACCATATACCCTCACATGGCATAATGTACCCTTAAATAACACCATGCAGCAGCATATATCTCTGACACCATGAAGTAGCATGTACTAAAAAAATGCAACATAAACTCCCAAAATAACATCATGCAGCAGTCATGTATTCCCAGTTAACATCATGTGGTAGAAAATACCTCAGATAACCCTTTAGATTGTAAGCTCGCAAGGGCAGGGCTCTCTCCCCCTTTTGTGTCTTGGAAATCATTATACATTTTATTTATCATGTTACTTTTATCACTGTCATTACCAATACTGTATTTTGTATTCTGTATCATATTTTGTATTTTGTCACTAATTATGTATCTTGTATATTGGTGTAAACCATTGTCTGTATTATTATGTACCCCATGTTTGTTTCTTACTTTGTACAGCGCCACAGAATATGTTGGCACTTTATAAATCAATAATAATAATAATAATAATAATATGCACAGTTGGCAGTGGGCCCCTTATTATTACCTGCATCCACAGTCCTGTCCTAGCACTGATCCTAAACAGAGCCTCCAGCATCCCACGTCCCACGTCCCCTAAGCTTATACAAAGGATAACAGACGTAACAAGGTTATACAACATAGGACAAAGCTAACAAAGCAAACGGTACAAAATACATTGATCATGCATATTTGGGCTGATTGGGTAGGCCCAGTAATACAAGTACGAGGCAGTATTACTATGCCTCTAAATCAAACATCCAATATATGTATACAGAGAAGACATACAGGGGAAGGGGTTCTTATGGCCAGAGTATCCTAACAAGGTAAGGCACTTATTGGTGAATAAAATTCTACTGATTAATAGCACCTTCAAGAGAGGACCAGGAATCGACACACATGTAGCCTACAATCTCAGGCAGTTCAAACCACCAGGGCTGGCCAACAGAGGGAAGTGATTTGGAGAAAGCATATAAGCAGCTCCATATGTTGATTAGTAAATCCAGACGAAACAGGCAGCCTTTCCGACATGGCCTGAAGTAGTTAATGAAAGGGGAGTTTACATCTTTCCATGAGAATTCCTCTTTTTCCATTTCACACCAGAAGTTCATTGAGCCAGGGCCAAGCCCAGCAATGTGCAGCATGTCAGGAAGATCTGTGAATGGACGCAGGCAGAAGCTACGCAGCTGACCGCAGAAAAAGAATAGGACTTACAAGATTATTGTTATTTTTTATTTGTATAGCACCAACATCTTTCATGGAGCTGTACAGAGTACAATACAGACAATAGACAGTGAACTGGTCATACACTGGTCAATGAGGCCAACAAATAGATCCCTCTCAGATCATTATCTAATCAGAGAGGTATTTTTCTGATCGAACACCTTCCCACACTGTACACAGATTTGTTTTTTTTATAGATTTCATCATGAAATCGATTGGAAGTCTGTGTGCTCTGCTTGCCAGGTCTCCCCATTAATGTGCAGAGTGTAGGAGCTTTAGACTGAAATCCGAGATGGGAAGGTACTGTATGGAAGTGCGTTGATTGCTACTCATTGGCTAATATTCCAGCTTGCAAATGACTGGTTGTCTGATAAACACAGTATCTGCTCTGTGTGGCTTCCTTAAAGACTGCAAATACAGTGGTTTGCAAAAATATTTGCCCCCCTTGAAGTTTTCCACATTTTGTCATATTACTGCCACAAACATGAATCAATTTTATTGGAATTCCACGAGAAAGACCAATACTAAGTGGTGTACACGTGAGAAGTGGAACGAAAATCATACATGATTCCAAACATTAAATAAAAAGTAAAAAAATAACTCCAAAGTGGGGGTTTAACACCTGGACCAGGATTCTGGAAGTGGCTTGAGACGATCCCACAATTTCGCCAGCTACGGCTTGATAGGAGCCTTTTCTGAAAAAATATAGTGCAGCTAGCAATTTAGTTAACCCTGGCACTGACTGTGTTCTTTTACCAGATAATTCAAGAGAAATGCAGATGTCCTGGTATATAAAATAAATCCTTTCTCTTGCAAATTGATATGGTTCTAGACCTTATTCTTGCCCTTCTGCGCCTTTGAATCTCTCAGCTGACACATAACCACTTCAAATGGCTCCATCTTCTCTGTTAGCAATGATCTGACAGGAATAATGACAGAGCAGTGAAGGGGATAACTAATCCTAAATTTAACGCTAAACCACGCCCACTTTCATTTTCATGAATTGCACTTTCTTCCGTTTTATCGCATCATTACCGAATGCTCGCCAACAGCTATAGATAACTTTGATGAATCCTGAAATCAGCTTATTGAGTTCGGTATTTTACTGAGCTGTCGGTAATTGATTCGATAAGTCTTGATGAATCGAGGCCTTGATCACTTTATATTGAACTTGGCAGTTATCTATTAACCCAGGGGTGTAGCTAGGGCTTTCAGTGCCCGGGGAAAAAGACTATTAATGCGCCTTCTACGGAGGGACCTGTGTGGCGAGCCAAAAAAGGGGCGTGGTCACATAACAAAATGTGGGCGTGGTAATGAGTGGGGCCAAATATACATGACCTTAGCAGTGGTGTAAAAGGTCTGCCAGGGAAGTTTGAGCTCTGCCATAGCGTTTCCCCCCAAAATACATGTAATCTGATGGCATTTCTCCAAAATACATGTAATTTGGCAGAGGTTCCTCCAAAATACAGATAATATGGCAATGGTTCCCCCAAAATAGACATAATCTGGCAGCAGTGGTTCCCCCAACATACATATAATCTGGCAGCTGTTCCCCAAAATACACTTAATCTGGCAGCAGCGGTTCCCCAAAAATGCAGTTAATCTGGCAGCACTTCCCCCTAAATAAGTGCTCCCAGTACAGGTAACCCGGTCTATAGGTGTCCCCAGTGGAAGTAACCAGGCCTATAGGTGTCCCCAGAATAGGTAGCAGGGCCTATAGGTTACCCCGGTATAGGTAGCCAGGTGTATAGATGTCCCCAGTATAGGTAAGCCAGGTGTATAGATGTCCCCAGTATAGGTAAGCCAGGTGTATAAATGTCCCCAGTATAGGTAGCCAGTTGTATAAATGTCCCCAGTATAGGTAGCCAGTTGTATAAATGTTCCCAGTATAGGTAAGCCAGGTGTATATGTGCCCCACCATATGTAGCCAGGTGTATATGTGTCCCCAGTATATGTAGCCAGGTGTATATGTGTCCCCAGTATATGTAGCCAGGTGTATAGCTGTCCCCAGTATATGTAGCCAGGTGTATATGTGTCCCCAGTATATGTAGCCAGGTGTATATGTGTCCCCAGTATATGTAGCCAGGTGTATAGCTGTCCCCAGTATATGTAGCCAGGTGTATATGTGTCCCCAGTATATGTAGCCAGGGGTATAGCTGTCCCCAGTATATGTAGCCAGGGGTATAGCTGTCCCCAGTATATGAAGCCAGGGGTATATGTCCCCAGTATATGTAGCCAGGGGTATATGTCCCCAGTATATGTAACCAGGGGTATAGCTGTCCCCAGTATATGTAGCCAGAGGAATAGCTGTCCCCAGTATATGAAGCCAGGGGTATATGTCCCCAGTATATGTAGCCAGGGGTATAGATGTCCCCAGTATATGTAGCCAGGGGTATAGGTGTCCTTAGTATATGTAGCCAGGGGTATATGTCCCCAGTATATATAGCCAGGTGTATATGTCCCCAGTATATATAGCCAGGTGTATTGCTGTCCCCAGTATATGTAGCCAGGGGTATATGTCCCCAGTATATGTAGCCAGGGGTATATGTCCCCAGTATATGTAGCCAGGGGTATATGTCCCCAGTATATGTAGCCAGGGGTATATGTCCCCAGTATATGTAGCCAGTGGTATAGATGTCCCCAGTATATGTAGCCAGGGGTATAGGTGTCCCCAGTATATGTAGCCAGGGGTATATGTCCCCAGTATATGTAGCCAGGGGTATAGCTGTCCCCAGTATATGTAGCCAGGGGTATAGCTGTCCCCAGTATATGTAGCCAGGGGTACAGGTGTCCCCAGTATATGTAGCCAGGGGTATATGTCCCCAGTATATGTAGCCAGGGGTATATGTCCCCAGTATATGTAGCCAGGTGTATAGCTGTCCCCAGTATATGTAGCCAGCCAGGGATATATGTCCCCAGTATTGTAGCTAGGGGTATAGCTGTCCCAAGTGTATGTAGCCAGGTGTATATGTCCCCAGTATATGTAGCCAGGGGTATATGTGCCCAAGTATATGTAGCCAGGGGTATATGTCCCCAGTATATGTAGCCAAGGGGGGTGCATATCAATTTGGCGCCGCTCAGTTCGGCACAGTGTGAGCTGAATGATGGCTCTCCCTGCTGTCGCTAAACTCCGAGGCGGCGTTAAATACTATTCCCCCTCCGAGTTGTGGCAATGTAATTTGGGGTCCTGAATTACCGCTACGCGCCCCGCGCAGCATAACATTGCTGCTACGGGGCGCCCAGTTTTGGCGCTCGGCTCTCAGAGCCGCACGCCAAAATCAGCAGATCTGGCCAGGGGTATAGCTGACCCCAGTATATTTAGCCAGGGGTACATGTCCCCAGTATAGGTAGCTAGGGGTATAGCTGTCCCCAGCATATGTAGCCAGGGGTATATGTCCCCAGTATATGTAGCTAGGGGTATAGCTGTTAGAGTTGGGCCGAACGGTTCGCCTGCAAACGGTTCCATGCGGACTTCAGTGGTTCGCGTTCGCGTCCCGCAGGCGAACTTTTGCGGAAGTTCGGTTCGCCCCATAATGCACCATGAGGGTCAACTTTGACCCTCTACATCACAGTCAGCAGGCCCAGTGTAGCCAATTAGGCTACACTAGCCCCTGGAGCCCCTCCCCCCCTAATAAAAGGCAGGCAGCGGCGGCCATTACGCTCACTCGTGTGCCTGCGTTAGTGAGAGTAGGGCGAGCTGCTGCAGACTGTCTCTCATAGGGAAAGATTACTTAGGCTTAGCTTGTTCCTGGCTGCATACCTGTTCTGTTCAGTGAGCCCACCATACCTGTTCTGTTCAGTGAGCCCACTGGATACCTGCATACCTGTTCAGTGAACCCGCCACTGCATACCTGTTCTGTGAACCCACCACTGCATACCTGTTCTGTGAACCCACCACTGCATACCTGTTCAGTGAACCCACCACTGCATACCTGTTCTGTGAACCCACCACTGCATACCTGTTCAGTGAACCTGCCACTGCATACCTGTTCTGTGAATCCACCACTGCATACCTGTTCTGTGAACCCACCACTGCATACCTGTTCAGTGAACCCACCACTGCATACCTGTTCAGTGAACCTGCCACTGCATACCTGTACTGTTCAGTGAACCCGCCACTGCATAGCTGTTCTGTTCAGTGAACCCGCCACTGTATTCCTGTTCAGTGAACCCGCCACTGCATACCTGTTGTGTTCAGTGAACCCGCCACTGTATACCTGTTCAGTGAACCTGCCACTGCATACCTGTTCTGTGAACCCACCACTGCATACCTGTTCTGTTCAGTGAACCCGCCACTGCATACCTGTTCTGTTCATCAGCCTGGCGACCATATGGGCTGTAAAGCCACCAAAACCTGCACTCTCGCCATGGTGCGCACCAGTCCAGCACGGCCGTCACTACACAAACAGCTGTTTGCGGTGCGTTACACGGTGAGTTTGGTGTGTCAGTGTGAAGCAGTACCTTAATTACACTACCTGATTGATGTATACACATGCAAGATGTTTTAAAGCACTTTAGGCCTGTCATTTAGCATTCAATGTGATTTCTGCCCTTAAAACGCTGCTTTGCGTCAAATCCAGATTTTTCCCGGGGACTTTTGGCATGTATCCCACTCCTCCACCTGGGGGTCCAGGTGTTAGACCCCTTGAAACATCTTTTCCATCACTTTTGTGGCCAGCATAATTTTTTTTTTCAAAGTTCGCATCCCCATTGAAGTCTATTGCGGTTCGCGAACTTTTACGCGAACCGAACCTTACGCGGAAGTTCACGAACCCGGTTTGCGAACCTAAAATCGGAGGTTCGGCCCCACTCTAATAGCTGTCCCCAGTATATGTAGCAAGGGGTATATGTGCCCAGTATATGTAGCCAGGGGTATATGTGCCCATTATATGTAGACAGGGGTATAGTTGTCCCCAGTATATGTAGCCAGGGGTGTATGTCCCCAGTATATGTAGCCAGAGGTATAGTAGTCCCCAGAATAGGTAGCCAGGTGTCCCCCCAGCAGGACGGGTGGATGCGCAGAGAAGGGGGAGCGATAGGCACAGCACTCCCCCCTCCAGATATGAGCGGCCGGCTGACGGCAGAACACTTACTATATTCCCGGCGGGAGATCTGAGCACCGCTACTACTCTGGTCTAGTCTAGACCAGAGTAGTGGAGCACAGATCTACCTCCTACTCCGGGAATAGAGTAAGTGTTCTGCTGCCGCCCGCCGCTCATATATGGAGGGGAGAGAGAGAGAGGAAGAGCCCCAAGTGAGGGAAGGGGGGGAGGAGACATCCCCCCTTCCCCACTTATGTGCCTATCGCTCCCCCTTCTCGGCGCTGCCTGCGCCTAGGAAATAATTTTAAAAAAACACCTCATGGTCCGGGGGCACATGGTCCACCCCCCCCCCCCCCCCAAGCTACGCCCCTGTATTAACCTCAACGTATTTGATTTATAATGTTTCAAGTGAAAGGGTGATTGGAAAGGCTAGTACATTTTTGGTAAAGGAGTGTGGGAAAGGGCATAGGGGTAGCAACAGTTGCATAACATTAGAGATGGCCCCGAACAGTTCGCCGGCGAACGGTTCCCGGCAAACTTCCGGGGTTCGCAATCGCGGAGAACCGCAAACTTTTCCGGAAGTTCGGTTCGCCCCCATAGTGCATCATGAGGGTCAACTTTGACCCTCTACAACAGATTTAGCAGGCACATTGTAGCCAATCAGGCTACACTCCCTCCTGGAGCCCCCCCCCCCCCCTTATAAAAGGCAGGCAACGTCAGGCATTGGACTCACTCGTGTGCCTGCATTAATTAGAGAAGGGAAAGCTGCTGCAGACTCTCATAGGGAAAGCTTAGTTAGGCTCTTGTAGGCTTCTTAGCTTGCTCCTTGCTGATTCTTATTGCTAAAAAAACACCCCTCAACAGCCCTTTTGAGAGCTAATCTTGTTCTTGTGATCTATTTTTTTTTTTGTGTGTGTGTGTGTCCCACTGACACTTGTGTTGCATAGACAGCCTTGGCAATTCCTACTGTGTGTGCCACTGCCAGGCCCAGCACATTTAGTGACTACCTATGTGTGTGCCAGGTGCACATTGTATTACCCATCACTGCATATACCTACTTGTTGTTCACAGTGCACCCACCTACCTACGTGAGTGCATGCAGTGTCACTGTGCCTGTCCGGCACCTGTCTGTGTGTGACAGGTGCACATTGTAATACCCATCGCTGCATATACCTACCTGTTGTTCACTTCAGTCAGTTCACCCCACCTACCCACATGAGCGCACACAGTGTCACTGTGCCCGTCGGCTACCTGACTGTGTGTGACAGGTGCACATTGTAATACCCATCACTGCAAATACCTACCTGTTGTTCACTGTGCATCCACTTACCTACCTACGTGAGTGCAAGCAGTGTCACTGTGCCTGTCCGGTACCTGTCTGTGTGTGACAGGTGCACATTGTAATGCCCATCACTGCATATACCTACCTGTTGTTCACTGTGCACCCACCTACCTACGTGAGCGCACACAGTGTCACTGTGCCTGTCCGGTACCTGTGTGTGTGTGTGTGATAGGTGCACATTGTAATACTCATCACTGCATATACCTACTACCTGTTGTTCACTTCAGTGCACCCACCTACCTACGTGAGCGCATGCAGTGTCACTGTACCTGCTTGGTACCTGTGTGTGTGTGTGAGACAGGTGCACATTTTTAATACCCATCACTGCATATACCTACCTTTTGTGTTCAGTGCACCCACCTACCTACGTGAGTGCACGCAGTGTGATATACCACTCCTTGCATATCTGTTAACTGCACCTGTGTGACTGCACATTGGCCTCAATTCACTAAGCTTATCTCCTGTCTTTAATAACGTTTCTAGAGTTATCACCATGGTGATAAGGCATGTCGTATTCAGGAAACATTTTACATCAGGCAAACCTAAAGTTAACTCTTCTGTCTTTAAGTTAACTCTTCAATACTTAAAATAACTCCAGAGTTAAAGACAGGCTGTTTATTAACTGTGTGTGAAAATAACCACAGAGGAGGTAAATTAACTACAGAGGAGGTAAATTAACTACAGAGGAAGTAAATTAACTACAGAGGAGGTAAATTAACTACAGAAGAGGTAACTTAAGGAATGAAGAGATAAAATAACTCTCTCACTGTGTGGAGGTAAGTTATCTCTTGCCTTATTATCTCCAACATGATCTTAGTGAATTGAGGCCATTGTATTACTCAAGTCAGTGCATACCTTTCACTTAATCCCTCACGATATGGACAAAACAGGTAGAGGCAGAGGCAGGCCCAAAGGAAGGCCACCCGACAGGTCTGTGTGAGGTCGTGGTGATGTGATGTTGTGCGGCCCTGGACCAAAGTACAGTGCTCTAAAGAAGGCATGTCCCATCAACTCCCAAGATTGTCAAGACGTGGTTGACTATTTAACACAGAACACCTCATCTTCCACAGCCACCAGAACTACTCCAAGTACCACATCTACTACATTTGACAGTTCGCAAGAGTTATTTGGTGGGGAAATCACTGATGCACAGCCATTATTGTTACAACCAGATGAAGGCGCTAAGCAAGTTACACCACCTCATATGTCTGCGTTAGGCGACACTATGGACGTAGCGTGTGAGGAGGAGGATGATAAAGTACCTGCTGTTGGTGCAGTTTTGGAGGTGTCTGAGGCAAGCGAAGCTGGGCAGGATGATTATGATGATGACGATGATACTGATCCCACGTATGTTCCCAATAGAGGAGATGAACAGGGGGACAGTTCAGAGGGGGAGTCAGAGAGGAGTAGGAGGAGACGAGTTCCTCAAGGAAGCAGGGGGAGCTCATCGTCAGAAACATCTGGTGGCAGTTTCCGGCGCCATGTATTGCATCCTGTGTACAGCCAGCCAACATGCCCTTCAACGTCAGCTGCTGAGGTTACCATAGTGCCATCACCCCAGGGGGGCTCAGCGGTTTGGAAATTTTTTAATGTGTCTGCCTCAGATCAGAGCAATGCCATCTGTTCTCTCTGCCTCCAAAAATTGAGCCGGGGAAAGGCCAAAACCGACGTAGGGACAAGTGCCTTACAAAGACACATTGAGAAAAGGCACAAACTGCAATAGGAAGAGCACCTGAGCAAAACCAGCACACAAAAGAAAAGCCACTCTCCTTCTACTCCTTCTCCTTCAGGTGCATCATCTTCAGCTGCTTTCTCCCTTGCACCTTCACAGCCACCCTCCTCCACTGCGCCTCTGACCTTGAGTGGTTCCTGCTCCTCTGCCCTCAACAGCCAGGTGTCTGTGAAGGAAATCTTTGAGTGGAAGAAGCCAATTTCTGCCAGTCACCCCCATTGCCCGGCATCTGACAGCTGGCTTGGCGGAACTGTTAGCTCGCCAGCTGTTACCATACCAGCTGGTGGACTCTGAGGCCTTCTGTAAATTTGTGGCCATTGGGATACTGCAGTGGAAGATGCCAGGCCGCAATTATTTCTCTGAAAAGGCGATACCCAAACTGTAGCGTGAAGTTGGGAGGCAAGTGGTGTCATCTCTGGCACACAGCGTTGGGTCAAGGGTCCACCTGACCACAGATGCCTGGTCTGCCAAGCACGGTCAGGGCAGGTACATTACTTACACAGCCCATTGGGTCAACCTGGTGACCGATGGCAAGCAGGGAGTACGTGGCTGTGCAGCGGACCAACTTGTGACACCTCCACGGCTTGCAGGCAAGCCTCCTGCCACCTCCTCTCCTCCTGCTAGATCCTCTTCACTGTTGTCATCCTCCTCCTCCTTGGCTGAGTGGCAGTTCAACTCTACTGGTGCTGCGATCTCCTCTCCAGCTAAACAGACCCAGCACCTCAGGGCCTATGCTGCATGCCAGGTACGACGGTGTCACGCCATCTTAGACATGTCATGCCTCAAAGCGGAGAGTCACACTGGAGCAGCTCTCCTGGCTGCTCTTAACAAACAGGTGGATCAGTGGCTGACCCTGCACCAGCTGGAGATCAGTAACATGGTATGTGACAACGGCAGCAATCTCATTTCTGCTTTGAATTTGGGAAAGCTGACACATGTACCGTGCATGGCACATATGCTGAATCTAGTCATTCAAAGATTTGTGTCAAAGTACCCAGGCTTAGAGGATGTCCTGAAGCAGGCCAGGAAGTTGTGTGGGCATTTCAGGCGGTCTTACACGGCCATGGCACACTTTGCCGAGATTCAGTGGAGAAACAAGTTGCCGGTAAGACGCCTCATTTGTGATAGCCAGACTCGCTGGAATTCGACCCCCCCTTATGTTCTCTCGTCTGCTAGAACAGGAGAAAGCCGTCACCCAGTCACCTCTACAATTACAGTAGAAGGACAAAATCTGGGGAGATAGGGATGTTCTGGCCCAACAACTAGACACTTATGCGAAATGCATGCAGACTTATGCGGCCGTTTGAGAAGGTGACCAACCTGGTGAGTCGCAGTAAAGGCACCATCAGCGACTTGATCCCGTACGCTTACTTCCTGGAGCGTGCCGTGCGTAGAGTGGTGGATCAAGCTGTGGAGGAGCGTGAAGAGGAACAGTTACAGGAGGAAGTGTTGTGGGAACAATTCTCATCAGAACCAGATGTTTCCTCAACACCTGCGGCAGCACAGAGGGGGAGGAGGAGAAAGAAACGTGTGGGGAAGAGGAGTCAGACTCGGATGATGAGGAAGGTGTTTCTTTGGAGGAGGAGGAGGTGGCGGCAGAAGAACAACCGCAGCAGGCATCGCAGGGGGCTTGTGCTGCTCCGTGGAATTGTTCATGGCTGGGGGGAGGAGGAGAACTTACCTGACGTCACTGAGGAAGAGCAAGAGTAGATGGATAGTACGCCTGGATCCAACTTTGTGCAGATGGCATCTTTCATGCTGTGCAGCCTGTTGAGGGACCCCCGTATAAAAAAACTCAAGGGGAATGAGCTGTACTGGGTGGCCACGCTACTAGACCCTCGGTATAGGCACAAAGTGGCGGACATGTTACCAACTCACCTGAAGGCAGAAAGGATGCAGCACTTGCAGAACAAGCTGGCAACTATGCTTTACAATGCGTTTAAGGGTGATGTCACAGCACAACGCAATAAAGGTACCACTGCCAGTAATCCTCCTCCCATGTCCACGCAGGCAAGGACAGGACGCTCCAGCGATCTCATGGTGATGTCGGACATGTGGACATTCTTTAGTCCAACACTTCGCCTTAGCCCTTTCGGATCCTCCCTTCACCAACACCTGGACCGGCAGGTAGCCGACTACCTGGCCTTAAGTGTGGATGTAGACACTGTGAGCAGCGATGAACCCTTGGACTACTGGGTGCGCAGGCTTGACCTGTGGCCAGAGCTGTCACAATTTACCATCCAACTTCTGTCTTGCCCTGCCTCAAGCGTCCTATCAGAAAGGACCTTCAGCACAGCTGGAGGCATGATCACTGAGAAGAGAGAAAAGTGTTCAGTACCTGACCTTTATAAAAATTAATGAGGCATGGATCCCAGAGGGCTACTGCCCGCCCGAAGACTAAGTCAGTCCCCACACACAGCATCTCTGCCTGCGCGCCGTGTGACTGCCTTCCCCGAGACTAAGTCGCTTTCCACACAGCACCTCTGCCTGCAGGTCGCTTGACTGCCTTCTCCGCCACCACCTGAATTTCTGAATTTTTAAGGCCGCTGTACTAATTTTTATGGTACGTGTACATGCCTGCCTAATTTTTCTGGCTGCACACACAAGATAATAAGGTCGTTGCTTCATTGTGGACAGACCAAATTTGATCAGCTGGACAGTGACTGTTGTTCTATCATTGAGCTACCACAGCCTGGCGACCATATGGGCTTGAAAACCGCCACGGCCTGCACTCTCGCCATGGTGCGCACTAGTCCAGCACGGCCGTCACTACACAAACAGCTGTTTGCGGTGTGTTACACAGTGAATTTGGTGTGTCAGTGTGAAGCAGTACTCTAATTACACTCCCTGATTGATGTATACACATGCAAGATGTTTTAAAGCACTTTAGGCCTGCAATTTAGCATTCAATGGGCTTGATTCACTATGTGGTGCTAACCTACTTAGCACGTCAAGTCTTTAGGCATGCTAACCAGGGTGCTAAGTAGGTTAGCACCGGTTTTCTCAATCAGATCGCGCGCAAAGTACCGCACGCAATGTTCTATGCGTGCGCTAAGTCCCATAGGCTTTAATGGGCACTTCACGCGGAGCACCCTGCTTTGCGCGCGATTACTACTTCTCACATTTAAACTCAGTTTAGACGTGATAAGGGCCAGTGCTAACAGTTAGCACTGCTTTGTGAATCGAGCCCAATGTGATTTCTGCCCTTAAAACGTGTCCAATCCAGATTTTCCCCGGGACTTTTGGCGTCTATCCCACTCTGCCATGCCCCCCTCCAGGTGTTAGACTCCTTGAAACATCTTTTCCATCACTATTGTGGCCAGCATAAATTTTTCAATTTTTTCAAAGTTCGCCTTCCCATTGAAGTCTATTGTGGTTCGCGAAAGTTTGCGTGAACCGAACTTTCGCGGAAGTTCACGAACCCGGTTTGCGAACTGAAAATCGGAGGTTTGGGCCATCTCTACATAACATAACTTTTTTACTGCAGCAATACTAGTGGCGTAGCTATAGATCTCTAAGCCCCGATGCTCTGTGTGCTACCAGATATCAGAATTAAAGAGGTATGTGCCCTCAGATATCTAAAATTAAGTAGCTGTTTGCCACCAGATATCAGAATTAGGTAGCCACCCATATCCCAGGATTAAAGCATACCTGAACATATGTACATATAGTACTAGCCGTAATAAAAAATTGCCTGAAGTCTCTTTCTGTTTTGAAGTACAGTTAAAAAACTTAAGTTGTTGTCTGTGCAAAAGAGTCTCCCAAACAGTTTGCTGAATTCAGTCCGGTTTCCTGAAAAGTAAATAGAAGCCAAACATTTGTTTTCTGTCAGGGAAAAGGCAGATAGTACGCTTTTAGTGC
Source organism: Hyperolius riggenbachi (assembly GCF_040937935.1). Taxonomy (NCBI): domain Eukaryota; kingdom Metazoa; phylum Chordata; class Amphibia; order Anura; family Hyperoliidae; genus Hyperolius; species Hyperolius riggenbachi. Next base: position 208,578,930 of record NC_090651.1, on the reverse strand, counting down.
AATAAAGTTCAAAGTGCCATTACTTTGGTTACTTTTTTTTCAGGTAAATAAGGAAGAGTGTGGATTCTAAACAGAAAATGGGACAGTCTGAAGCAATCTTAACTACCTAAAGACCGCCCCACGCCAATGGGTGTGGACGCGGCGTCAGCCCCAGGACCGCCTAACGCCAATTGGCAGCACGGTGGCATAGTGGTTAGCGCTCTCGTCTTGCAACGCTGGGTCCCCGGTTCGAATCCCAGCCAGGTCAACATCTCCAAGGAGTTTGTATGTTCTCCCCGTGTCTGCGTGGGTTTTCTCCAGGCACTCCGGTTTCCTCCCACATCTAAAAAACATACAGATAAGTTAATTGGCTTTCCCCTAAATTGGCCCTAGACTATGATACATAAACTACATGATACATACACAGACATATGACTATGGTAGGGACTAGATTGTGAGCCCCTCTGAGGGACAGTTAGTGACAAGACAATAAACTGTGTACAGTGCTGCGTAATAAGTCGGCGCTATATAAATACTTGAATAAAAAAAAAAAAAAAAGTCCTGGGGCTCTAATTTGCATGAGATCGCGCGCATCTCATGCTTGGGGGACGGAGCTCCGCCCCCTCTTCAGTCGCAGAGCGGCACTCGCCACTCGGAAGACTGTTAGACGGCGTGATCGCCGTCTATTTACATAGTGCAGCTCTGTTGGTGGGGAGAAAAGGGGGGGGGGGGGGGGGAACACTCATGTGCTGTGTTGTACGGCCCTGCAGCTTGGCCTTAAAGCTGCAGTGGCCAATTTATCAATAATGAGCCTGATCTTTAGGGGGGTTTAACACTGCAGTCCTCAAGTGGTTAAAATGAACCCATTAAACTGTAAATACAAATTTGAGACTCATTTCTATGTTCCTATTCTTATATGTATCATCAGTACTACACATACAATCTCATAAGCTTATTTTCACTTTAGGTGCACTTTAAACAGCAAGCGCTTTCCATGTTATACAGTATACTGTATAGCCATGATGTTATTGCATTTTTAAGTCCGTAGAGTCTTAAAAAGACAAGTTTTTAAAGACAGTAAACATGTTGATGTTTAGTATAATTATGTAACCTATGAACTTGGGAGTGCATAGACAGCAGAGGCTCAGGGCAGCGGGATGGGTAGGCAAATCTGACCACCTCAGGGTTTTCGACAATGTGCTGGATACATTAAAAAAAGTAATGAAACAAATGCAACCTTTGTTCCTTTGTTTCATTATTTTCTAAAATCAGACTTTAATGCAGAAATTAAAATAGTTTGCCACTTGCCTATGCATAATGACGGATAATAAAATCTATTAATAGAATGGTAAATGTTACATTGGGAGAATATGCTTTCTGAATATCCCAGAGAACTGCAGCTCTACAGCTGGATCATTGCGTTCCAGGCCCAGAACAGAAGGCGGAGGGCAGCAGCGCCTGAAAGATTAGATAGAGATGCAGTGACGTGCCAGGGAGGATGGGGTAAATGACCTCCATGGAGGAGTGAGAATGTAAGGCCAGCGTGTGCTGATCATCTGACCTACAAGGCAAAGACCCAAGAAAGAGCAGAATCTGGGATGCAGCGGATGCATACAGGAAGACAGAAGTGACAAATGCTGCCACAGATGCCAGATGTTTCTAGGAACATAACAGATCTAATAAGTGAAGTTTCTTTTGTCCTTTGAAATAACCCATTTCGATGTGCATGGGGTGGGGGATAACAAGCATTACTGACCACTGGCAGAACTTTCAATCACACATCGATATTCTTACACGCTGTAAGGTCCCTTACAACTAAGTTATTGTGCTGCCCTTTTTCTACAGGCGCAATTCTATTTTTGGCCAAACGAATTGCATGCAGCATTTGTTTCGCGATTTGATGAAATCCTTTTTTTTTCAAGCGGAAATCGAAAATGCAATCGAACAGTGTAAACTTTGGACATGAAAGATGATTACATCAACCGCACCCAGTGCAAAAAAATAAAAATTCATGGTTACAGTGCACGCTTACATCTGGAAATGGCGCCTGAGAATAATGGCGCACGGTGTTACCGCTAATCCGTTTGCCTCTTATCGCTATTTAACGTTAAAGCCTTATTGTTATTTAGCGTTAAAGCCTTATCGTTATTTAGCGTTAACACACAGAACCCTCTCTGTACCTACCCCTAACCCATAACCCCCCCCCCCCCTGGTGGTGCCTAACCCTAACCAACCCCCTGGTGGTGTCTAACCCTAACCACCCCCCCCCCCCGGTGGTGCCTAACCCTAACCACCCCCCTGGTGGTGCCTAACCCTAACCACCTCCCTGGTGGTGCCTAACCCTAACCACCCATCTTGGTGGTGCCTAACCCTAACCACCCATCTTGGTGGTGCCTAACTGTAACCACCCATCTTGGTGGTGCCTAACCCTAACCACCCCCCTGGTGATGTATATTGTACTGTAACTATACCTAACCCTACTCTCACACAGAACCCTCCCTTTACCTATCCCTAACCCTAAGACCCCCCTGGTGGTGCCTAACCCTAACCTTGACAGTGTTACATTAAATCCATTCACCGTTTTGCAGTTAAATAACGTCTGCAGTTTGGCTTATGTAGGGGGCTATTGATAAATAACGTTAGTGTGTGCCACTATTGATAAATAACGTTAGTGTGTGCCGGTTTTCTTCTTTTTTACCTGTGCGCCATTATTATGCAGTACTAACGATAAATAGCGATAAGCGTATCTTTTTAATGTGGCGCCATTTTTATGTATAGGCGCTGTGCGCCATTATTCACTGATCTGACAGTGCACAGATATGGGGCCTAAGGCATTTTTAGCTGGCATTCTCTCCATTCTCAGTGGAAGACACATGATAATGTCCTGTCTTATCCCCTGCAACACACTGTGCTAAGAACTTCCAACTACAGTACATACTGTGTGGACATAATTCAGTTGGGCAATGGGAGCGCAAGGGGGGCACATACACGGCCGGGCTGCGCATAGCAGTATAACATGACTGGGGACGATTGAAGAAAGGGATCGGGCTGGCAGAGTTATCCGGGAGGATGGAAGGGGGCCAACATGGGGCTGGAGGAATCCCCAAGTAAAAATGCTGCCCTTTATTTAGTCTCAAGCAGGGCCGGCTCTAGCATGGGGCGAGAGGGGGCAGGGCCCCATCAAATAAAGGTCATGCCCCCTCAAATGGGCAGAGCGGCAGCGGGGGACAGCGTAAAAGCGGGCAGGGGATGTGCCAACCTTCCCCCACCAGACTGTGGGACCCCCGTGGTGAACTGGCCACAGCGTCTAATAGACCCAGAGCCAATTCCTCCCCGCATGCTCACCGCTCCAGCCTGCATAATCTTCCGGTGCAAGATTGCTGCATTACGATTATTTTCTGGTGAAACGCTGCTGCATTACAATTATTTTCTGGTGCAAGATTGCCGCATTACGATTATTTTATGGTGAAACATTGCCGCATTTCATGTGTCAGAGGTAATAGTTCTTGCATTTCATGTGTCGGAGGTAATAATTCTTGCATTTCATGTGCATATGAAATGCAATAAATAACGGTTGTTGCATTTTATGTGCTGAAGGTAATGATTCTTGCATTTCATGTGTCGGAAAGTAATGGTTCTTGCATTGCCGCCTCACTGTTACGTATTACATTACAGTTAGCCCCGCCTACGTGACATCATGACTACACCCAGTTTTCGCCTAGCATTACTGAAAAAAAAATGTGCTTGAACATGATACCCCTTCACATTTCTCACTGCTCCCTCATATGTACCTTTCTAGAACCAGTACACAAGGTTGTCATAGTTAAGAGAAAAATGTTTCTAACGTTTGCATCTTTAGTGCTTCAAATTGAAGCCAATTGTGATGTCACTTCCTACCTTGAAACAAGGGAGAACAAAACCGAGAGCCCAATATGGTGTAGTATGTTAATGTAGAGGAATCTGTTGTAAATGGAACGTAGTGATTATACTCACAAAGATGGGTCGCCACCAAAGCAACCACTGGACAGGCAGGCGGGGAGAATTATAACCTGACCCCGGCTCAGGCTTAAGAAGTCGCTCTCTGTAGACAGGAAAAGGTGGGGATATACCCCTCCACCAAGGGTGGACTACTAGACAATATTGAAATTGGATAACAGAGGCACCAGATAGAATAAAATTAAAATCGTTAAAAAGGGAGAAATGGGTGGACTCACCTCCTTTTTTTGTCCACCCACGTCCCCCTTTTTAACGATTTTAATTAATTTTATTCTATCTGGCGCCTCTGTTATCCAATTTCAATAATTTCCTACCTTGTTTACAAATACTCCCACTAAGACCCATGCACAGGCATGCCTCATTAGTATGCTGTTTGGAACAGAAAGCACACAGGAATTTCTGAGCTATACAGGTCGGTTTCATCGGCAGCCATGGAGAGTAGGTAATCTTTTTAGCCACCTCACACCATTTTAGAGTCACCGAGCCTCCACCTCTATCACCAGCATTGGCAAATTTAAGAGCCAGTGGACCTCCTGGATACAGTTTATAAATTATGCAACATCTATCCCTATAAATAACGGGATTGTAAGGCAGGGTCATACAGATTTAAGTTTAGTTAACACGTTACAGTAGTTTTAAAAATGTGATCGGACAGAACAGTATATTTTGACTTTGTCAGTGTGGGTGGAATTCCACTATTCTGATACATACATGATACATACATTATAAATACATTATACAGTGGGATGCAAAAGTTTTGGCAACCTTGTTAATTGTCATAATTTTCCTGTATAAATCGTTGGTTGTTACGATAAAAAATGGCAGTTAAATATATCATATAGGAGACACACACAGTGATATTTGAAAATTGAAATGAAGTTTAGTGGATTTACAGAAAGTGTGTAATAATTGTTTCAACAAAATTAGGCAGGTGCATAAATTTGAGCACCAAACAAGAAATGAAATCGATATTTAGTAGATTCTCCTTTTGCAGAAATTACAGCCTCTAAACGCTCCCTGTAGGCTCCAATGAGTGTCTGGATTCTGGTTGAAAACTTGAAGGTATTTTGGACCATTCCTCTTTACAAAACATCTCTAGTTCATTCAGGTTTGATGGCTTTCGAGCATGGACAGCTCTCTTTAACTCACACCACAGATTTTCAATTACATTCAGGTCTGGGGACTAAGATGGCCATTCCAGAATGTTGCATTTGTTCGTCTGCATGAATACCTTAGTGGATTTTGAGCAGTGTTTAGGGTAGTTGTCTTGTTGAAAGATCCAGACCCGGCACAGCTTCAGCTTTGTCACTGATTCCCGGACACTGGTCTCCAGAATCTGCTGATACTGAGTGGAATCCATGCATCCCTCAACTTTGACAAGATTCCTAGACCCTGCACTGGCCACACAGCCCCACAGCATGATGGAACCACCACCATATTTTACTGTAGGTAGCAGGTGTTTTTCTTGGAATGCTCTGTTTTTTCTCCATGCATAATGCCCCTTGTTATGACCAAATAACTAAATTTTAGTTTCATCAGTCCACAGAACCTTATTCCACAATGAAGCTGGCTTGTCCAAATGTGCTTTAGCATACCTCAAGCGGCTCTGTTTGTGCTGTGAGCGGAGAAAAGGCTTCCTCTGCATCACTCTCGCATACAGCATCTCCATGTGTAAAATGCGCCGAACGTTGTACAGTGGCTCCATCTGAAGCAAGATAATGTTGTAGGTCTGAGGGTTGAATCTGACTGTTCTCACCATTCATCGCTTCTGTCTCTCCAAGATTTTTCTTGGTCTGCCACTTCGAGCCTTAACTTGAACTGAGCCTGTGGTCTTCCATTTCCTCAATATATTTCTAGTTTCCGGAAATACCCAGCTGAAATCTCTGAGACCGCATTCTGTATCCTTCCCCTAAACCAGGATGGTGAACAATCTTTGTCTTCAGGTCATTTGAGAGTTTTTTTGAGACCCCTATGTTGCTACTCTTCAGGAAAATTAAAAGAGCAGGGAAACTTACAATTGAGCACCCTCATGTATTTACCATATATATCAGTGGGAACATTATAGAAAACACCTACCTTGCTCTCTGTTTCATTCTTCACTGTTCAGCCTGCCTGTTATCAGTCCTAATAAAATCCCAGACTGAGCATTCAGTCTGGCTTTGCTCAGGAATCATTATAGCTGAGTCATTATAGCAGAGCCAGAAGGGGGCAGGCTTGGGCTTGAAAAGACATCAAAGAAGACAGACTCAGCTATAATGATTCCTGAGCAAAGTCAGACTGAATGCTCAGTCTGGGATTTTATCAGGGCTGATAAGAAGCATGCTGAGCAGTGAAAAATGAAACAGAGAGCCGGGTAGGTGTTTTCTCTAATGTTCCCACTGATATATATGGTAAAATACATGAAAGTGCTTCGTCTCTGGTTTGTGAGAATCCGCTCAGCTGCCTGCGCAGGCAGGCAGCCTTTTGACCATTGTTTAGGTTTGCTTGCTGCAGGACTCTGGAAAGGAGACCTTCTGTCAGTTGTGCAGCTTGTGTTGCTGAGGGATTTGCATACATTAGTCATGCAAATCCGTTACCTGCCTTCTTTTGATGACTGGCACTATAAAAGCATTCTGCTCCCAGAATGCTTTGCTGGACATTTCCCTTCCATGGTCTGTTCCTGATGGACACTGCTGGAGTGTCAGCCATTGCTATGTAGTATACACTCCTAGTGAGTGTCAGCCATGCTACTTCTCGTTGAAGATTAGTTTAGAGTTATTCGTGGGACTGCGCTAGGCAGATTCCCTAGTCTAGTTAGGATTGTATTATTTGTATTGCCTGTTCTGTCTGTCTGTGGGGTGCTAACCAGAGCAGCGGTTGCTACTGGTAGGCCCTTCTGTTCTGTCTCCTGGGATCGCGCTAGCTACTTTTCGCTAGCGCTGGGGATCCTTCTGTTCTGTCTCCTGGGATCGCGCTAGCTACTTTTCGCTAGCGCTGGGGATCCTTCTGTTCTGTCTTCTGGGATCGCACTAGCCACTTTTCGCTAGCGCTGGGGATCCTTCTGTTATGTCTTCTGGGATCGCGCTAGCCACTTTTCGCTAGCGCTGGGGATCCTTCTGTTCTGCTACTCTGTACCTGGATCGCGCTAGCCACTTTTCGCTAGTGCTGTGGATCCTTCTGATCTGTCTTCCTGAATCGCACTAACCGCTAGCGGTAGCGGCTGTGGATCGTTCTGATCTGTGTTTCTGCTTGGATCACACTTGCTCTGACGGAAGAGCGGTGGATCCTTTCTGCCTAGTTCCTGTTTCACGTTTGTCTGTCTTGTCTGATTCGAAACGCTTGCTGTAGGCTCGGTGAGGTAACCGTTAAGCAAGCGCTCGCGTTCTCTGTTTCGTGTTTGTCTGTCTTTGTTTAGGCGTGCTTGTCTCTGTTGTGCGTAACACGCGGAGACCGCGCACGAACGCGTGCACTGTTGCGAATGAGTGCGGTGTTCGCGTTCAGCTAGCATTTGTTATTTTCTTTATCTTTCTCTTTGTATGATTTGCTGTGCCTTTGCTACCCTTGTGCTCTGTCCTGCTCAGTCTTGTGTCGCTATTGGCAATCGCCATTCTTGTGATTGCGTTTCCTACTTCGTTTCCGCCGTTGTGTGTTCGCCGTCGCTGGGTGGCGACTAATTTGGTGGGCACACATTGGTTCTGTCCCTTTGCTCTGTTCCCTGTGGGCTATCCAGCCCTGCCTGATTGTACCTTGTCCCGGATCTGTACAATTCCCATTTGGCATCTGTGGCTGTGCAGCGGCTGTGTTCGCCTGCACTCCACAGCGCCATCTGCCGGTGGGAATTGCCCTCTGCGGGTGCATAGCACCTCGCCTGGGTGTCCGCAATAATACGCTTGTGGAGGAAATCCGCTGCGTCAGCGCACGTCTGGTGCGCTGACCACGGAGACGATTCCACAATCGTTACAGAATGTCCAGCCCAACCAAAATTCCCAGGGCAGAGGGAACCTTCGATTTGTTTCAGATGTCATTGCCTGAGGCAAAGGCATATGTGGATCCTATTATAGGTAGGATCGCACACTACATTAAAGCAGTTAAAAAGTCTGTCCTCGTTCCTGACCCCAACCCATATGGAGATTACCTAGATACTGGGTTGTTTAAACCGCCATTTGCCTCATGGGAGATTGGGGCCTTGTTGGAAGAGTTTGATTTCGATTGGAAAGCCTTTTGCGATTTTTATATCGCAAAGAGCGCGGATGACCTTAATGATTGTCTCGACTCTATGTACCTTTTGATCGATTCTGATGAATGTGATGAGTGTGATGTGGATCTGGTGATTTATGTGTGGCAAACTATTTTGGACGAATTGCACACACACCAACCAATTATTTCCAATAAAGAGACACCATTGTCACATGATTATTCCTGTCTTTCTGGGGTAAAGCAAGTGAGTTTGGACACTGTGCGACCTGAAATGAATGGGTGTGCCTCGACTGTGGACACCTGCGTGAATTCTGATGGAGTTTCTCCTGTTTGTTTAGGGGTTAAATCTGTGCGATCTGATGCCTGTTTCTCAGATGTTCCTGTCGATTGTGATCGGCGTGGGTGTGTCAGTTTTGTCAATGATTTGTGGGATCCCTTGTCATGTAAAAACAGATCTTCTTCTCTCAGTACTACTTTAAGATCCTCCAGCTATGATCTTGCTATGGGGAAAATTCCCAAACTATGCAGTTTCAAGAGTAAAATTAATATGATTCCTCATGTTGTTGTCACAACTTCCCCTAACATGGTTCAGTATGAATGCTCAGACCTAGTCAGGTGTGAATGGGAGCCCCCGTTCCAGAAAAAACAGCTCGAAGCGATGGCGTATGAATTGGAGAACGATTCAGAGTCGTTTTGTAAGTACTACATTGCCAGAAGTGAATCTGTCTTGAGAGCATGTATAAGTTATGCTTCCGTCTTAAGAGAAAAAAAGGGGTGTGAATTTGACTTTGTGAGTCCGCTGATTTGTATGTGGAAAATGATTCTGAATGAATTACGTGTACGTCATTCAGGTGACGTTTGTAAAGATACATTGTCAGCTGGCGTTTCTGAGATCCAGCAATCCAGCCTGGAGACCTCAGAATCCCTGTCTTTGGAGTGTTCGGTTTCGCAACCTAAAGCGATTGTGGATTCGCAAATTTTGCGTTCTGTCTCCTCGGATTCGACATCGTTAGCCGAGTCTAAGAGTGAGACAGCACTTTGGTTTTGTGAACCTGATACTGAAGCACCTTTGCTCTGTCCAGAGAAGATGTCTCTGAGCCTGCCCTGTATCATGAATAAAGACATTATGTCCACTCGCATTGACATTTGCGAGTCTGATTCTGAAGTAAGTACTGACTCTCCACCCAGTAATCTGGATGAGTCAATATTACCTTGTTTAAAATGTCCTGCAGAGTCCCTAGAGGCTCGTCTAGGTATTGCAACCATTGTTACCTGTTTCTCTGCTATTTTGGAATTGCAGTCTGGTTTGACTGCTATGGAGGAATTTCCCTGCAGTGAAACGAAACTCAGAAAGCCAGAGTTAGTTTCACTAGATATTTCTGTGTATCCCTGTCCTGATGATGAAATTCAGTCTCAGTTTATGGTGGACCCTTCCCTGGGACATCTGCCCGGTTCACAAAATAAAGTTCAAGCCTTGCCCTGTAACATGGATAGTTCAGAATCCTTCTTAGGAAACTTGAAAAAGGATGTTCCTGAGGTCCTGTCTGACCTCCTGGAGATCTCCGAGTTCCTCCCAAAGGGTGCAGAACTTGTAGGAGACGTCTCCTGCCCCCCAAGTCCTTCTGAGGTGTTGCCCACTTCAGTAGGCATTGCTGCCTTGCTGGCCACCTTTTCAGCTCTGATGGAGCTTCACGCCTGTGTAGTCAATGATATTATTGTCACAGAAATTTCTGAATTTGTATCCGAGTCTTCTTTTGAAAGTCCAGTGTCTGTGACCTCCACTCATGATGATTCTCTGCCCGGTACTGGTTTTGGTCTTGACGTGCCGGACTCTGAGGTTGGCAGTTCCCCGACATGTCCTGAGGTTTCTCCTGTGCTGGTGTACCCCAGTGTGCTCTGTGACCCAGAAAGCCCAAGTGTGCCTCGGTTACCAGCGTACTCAGATGCTTCCTCGGTGGATACATGCTCTGATATGGCCTGCCTGCTTGCATGCCCAGAAGTGGTCCCTGAAAGTCTTGATCTTGATGGGTGTCCTCGTAATTCTGAATCCGGAATTGTCATTTATTCCATGGGGGTTCTTGGTAATTCTCCATGTGAGCCTGGTGATTGTTCTTCCCTCTTGGGATCTCTGTGGAGCTTCAAAAGGTTCTGGGAGATTCCGGGAGAAATTTTGCTTGGTACCCTGGATAAGATCAACGGTGGCTTTTGTGTTGTAAGGGACACTTCGAACAGGTATTGTGGCAGGTTTGGTATTTTCGGACGCTCCTTGGAAGGTGGTGGGTATTGTCTGGAGGGTGTCGATGGCTTCTTCTCTGGCGTTCACAGTCCTGATGGGTGTTATACTGAGACTGGTAGTACTGATGGGCATGTTTCGGTGGCTTCTGTTTCCGATGAGGTCGGTTTCGGGTGGACTGACTCTGGAATTGGACCTTGTCGGGCTGCCCCGACCTTCATGAGTCTTCTGTTAGAGTGGTTTGGAGATATCAGTTTTGAGGGTCGTCTGGAATTCGACCCCAGGAGGGGGGGTACTGTGAGAATCCGCTCAGCTGCCTGCGCAGGCAGGCAGCCTTTTGACCATTGTTTAGGTTTGCTTGCTGCAGGACTCTGGAAAGGAGACCTTCTGTCAGTTGTGCAGCTTGTGTTGCTGAGGGATTTGCATACATTAGTCATGCAAATCCGTTACCTGCCTTCTTTTGATGACTGGCACTATAAAAGCATTCTGCTCCCAGAATGCTTTGCTGGACATTTCCCTTCCATGGTCTGTTCCTGATGGACACTGCTGGAGTGTCAGCCATTGCTATGTAGTATACACTCCTAGTGAGTGTCAGCCATGCTACTTCTCGTTGAAGATTAGTTTAGAGTTATTTGTGGGACTGCGCTAGGCAGATTCCCTAGTCTAGTTAGGATTGTATTATTTGTATTGCCTGTTCTGTCTGTCTGTGGGATGCTAACCAGAGCAGCGGTTGCTACTGGTAGGCCCTTCTGTTCTGTGTCCTGGGATCGCGCTAGCTACTTTTCGCTAGCGCTGGAGATCCTTCTGTTCTGTCTCCTGGGATCGCGCTAGCTACTTTTCGCTAGCGCTGGGGATCCTTCTGTTCTGTCTTCTGGGATCGCGCTAGCCACTTTTCGCTAGCGCTGGGGATCCTTCTGTTATGTCTTCTGGGATCGCGCTAGCCACTTTTCGCTAGCGCTGGGGATCCTTCTGTTCTGCTACTCTGTACCTGGATCGCGCTAGCCACTTTTCGCTAGTGCTGTGGATCCTTCTGATCTGTCTTCCTGAATCGCACTAACCGCTAGCGGTAGTGGCTGTGGATCGTTCTGATCTGTATTTCTGCTTGGATCACACTTGCTCTGACGGAAGAGCGGTGGATCCTTTCTGCCTAGTTCCTGTTTCACGTTTGTCTGTCTTGTCTGATTCGAAACGCTTGCTGTAGGCTCGGTGAGGTAACCGTTAAGCAAGCGCTCGCGTTCTCTGTTTCGTGTTTGTCTGTCTTTGGTTAGTTAGGCGTGCTTGTCTCTGTTGTGCGTAACACGCGGAGACCGCGCACGAACGCGTGCACTGTTGCGAATGAGTGCGGTGTTCGCGTTCAGCTAGCATTTGTTATTTTCTTTATCTTTCTCTTTGTATGATTTGCTGTGCCTTTGCTACCCTTGTGCTCTGTCCTGCTCAGTCTTGTGTCGCTATTGGCAATCGCCATTCTTGCGATTGCGTTTCCTACTTCGTTTCCGCCGTTGTGTGTTCGCCGTCGCTGGGTGGCGACTAATTTGGTGGGCACACATTGGTTCTGTCCCTTTGCTCTGTTCCCTGTGGGCTATCCAGCCCTGCCTGATTGTACCTTGTCCCGGATCTGTACAATTCCCATTTGGCATCTGTGGCTGTGCAGCGGCTGTGTTCGCCTGCACTCCACAGCGCCATCTGCCGGTGGGAATTGCCCTCTGCGGGTGCATAGCACCTCGCCTGGGTGTCCGCAATAATACGCTTGTGGAGGAAATCCGCTGCGTCAGCGCACGTCTGGTGCGCTGACCACGGAGACGATTCCACAATCGTTACATGGTTCACTTTAAATACTCTTTCTCATAAATGGATTCACCTGAGTATGTAGGTCAGGAGTCACTGAGCTTACCAAGCCAATCTGAGTTCCAATAATTAGTTCTAAAGGTTTTGGAATCAATAATATGACACCTGCCTAATTTTGTTTAAACAATTATTGCACACTTCCTGTAAATCCAATAAACTTAATTTCACTTCTCAAATATCACTGTGACATTTTTTATCGTAACAATCACTGTGACATTTTTTATCGTAACAACCAACGATTTATACAGGAAAATCATCTGACATTGATACCAGTATGTGCAGGTCAAAGAGTAAGAGGTCTCCACCTACCACCTTTCCATCAGTGGAAACATTTATTAATCTTGTACAACGTGATATATCAGCTTTGACCCGTCCGGGCTTGACCACCAGGCTACATCACAATCTTTTACGTTCTGAACAAGAAGCCTTGGAGGCACTCAGTAGTGACCCAAGCCTGGTGATCAAGCCTGCCGATAAGGGGGGTGCTACAGTACTTATGAACACTGTTGATTACAGGAGAGAAGTTCTAAGACAATTGAGTGATGGCAGTGTTTATCTGCGGCTAAGTCGAGATCCTCTCCCGCAGATTAAACAAGAAATTGACCAACTGGTGATCACTGCTCGTGATGCTCACACGATCAATAAACGTATGGCAGATTTTTTGATCACAGAATTTCCTTTGACACCTTTATTTTATGTATTACCAAAGGTGCACAAATCATTGGTTAATCCACCAGGACGCCCGATTGTGGCAGGCAGTGAATCGGTGTTTCAGCCCTTAGCAATTTTATTGGATCAAGTTTTTCGCCCAAGAGTTGCATCAATGCAGTCCTTTTTATTGGACACTACATCATTTCTGTCCAAAATAGCACAAGTTGGTAGAATAGATAAACCGATCCTGCTCTGCACAATGGACGTTGCAAGTCTGTATACCTCCATCCCACATGATTGTGGGATGAGGGTTATAGAACAAGTGTTGAGCACCATGTCGTTTTCTCCCCCTATGCTACATTTTTTACTTGAACTGCTACGTATTGTTTTTACACGTAATTACTTCTCGTTTGAGGGTAATTACTACCTACAACGCCATGGCACTGCGATGGGCAGTAATATGGCCCCAGGGTATGCCAATCTGTTTATGGATAATTACGAGAGACGTTTTGTGTATACCCACCCTTTGTACCTATCACAGGTTTTGATGTATTTACGTTATATTGACGACATCTTCTTTATTTGGCAAGGGAACGAGAGTGACCTATTGTGGTTTAAAGAGGATCTGGATAAAGCAGTGCCCACCATCAAGTTTACCCTCGAGTACCACCCATCTGAAATCCATTTCTTGGACGTAATGGTGAGTCTTGAAGACCATTTTTTACAGACCAGCCCGTTTAGAAAACCCACTGATCGCAACACGTATTTATCAGCAGACAGTTTCCACCCCATTAAACTTAAAGAGAATCTGTATTGTTAAAATCGCACAAAAGTAAACATACCAGTGTGTTAGGGGACATCTCCTATTACCCTCTGTCACAATTTCGCCGCTCCCCGCCGCATTAAAAGTAGTCAAAAACAGTTTTAAAAAGTTTGTTTATAAACAAACAAAATGGCCACCAAAACAGGAAGTAGATTGATGTACAATATGTCCACACATAGAAAATACATCCATACACAAGCAGGCTGTATACAGCTTTCCTCTTGAATCTCAAAAGATCATTTGTGTGTTTACCTTCTGTCCCCTTCTTCTCTCATGCACTGAACATTACAGGCTTCCTGCAGACAGCTCTGCCTGTGCCTGTGTTTGTAATTCCTCAGTATATGTCAGCCAGCTACTTTCACAGCCTAACAGAGGAGGATTTTTATCCAGCTCTCTTCTATCACTGATAAGATAGCAGAGAAGCTGCTGGCTTATGTAAATAAAACACACACTGGAGTGTGCATAGAGGAACAGACCAGCACGGAAGAGTTGGCAGCCTTCCAGACACAGGCCGACAAGTCTGACAGGGGAAAGATACATTGATTTATTACAGAGACCGTGATAGTACAAAGTGCTGCAGTGAGCCAGAACAGATTAGAATAGGTTTAGGAACTTGTAGGATGGTAGAAAAAACGTTGTAATTTTTGTTACAGAGTCACTTTAAGAAAGGTCTACCATATAGTCAATTTGTTCGTATTCTACGTATATCTTCCAATGATCGTGTGTTTTTTACTGAAGCTGGCAAGATGTATAACAACTTTAGGAAGAGGGGGTATAGCGAGGAGGTTTTAAGGAATGCTCTTGATAGAGCATCCAAACTTAATAGGAATGATCTTCTTTCCTTTAAACCAAGGGTTAATTCATCTCGGGTCCCTATGGTTCTAACATTCTCTCATTTATCCCAACAGGCTGCCCGTATAGTTTGTGAACATTGGCATATCCTGGGCAGTGATCTGCGCCTATAAGAGATCCAGGAGCATCCGTGACACACTTGTGCATGCCCAAAGTACTTTGCCTCAAACAACCAGAGGTAACTTGCTTACTGCATCTGAAAGACCACAGGGGATGTACCCATGTTGCCATTGTGCCCAGTGTAGTTTTGTATCGAGAGGCGATTCTTTTGCGCATCCACGTAGTGGTGTTCGGTTGAACCTGAGGGGTTTTGCAAATTGTTCCTCCAAGGGTGTCGTCTATCTCATCACATGCCCTTGTGGTCTGGCATATGTTGGCCAGACCGCAAGGGAGATTAGGCGTAGAATCAGTGAGCACCACAGTGATATCAGGGGTGGCATACTTACTTCCCCTTTAGCCAGGCATTTCATGGAGGAACTACATAATGTATCTCAGTTAAGGTTCTGTGTATTAAAATTTACAAACTTAATAGTAGAGGGGGTGATTTTGAAAGGAAGCTGCTACAGCGTGAATTATTTTGGATGTACAAATTGGATTCTATACACCCTCGTGGGTTAAATGAAGAAGCTGTACTTAAAGGGACTCCGAGCTCTGAAAAAAAAGGAAAGTTGTACTCACCAGGGGCTTTTTCCAGCCCAGTGCTGGTCGGGAGGTCCCACGCCGGCGTCCTGGCTCCTCTCCTTCTCCCCGCTCCGGAATGGCTGGCAGGCCGCAGCCCGGGCGACACTCTCCCGAGTGTCGGGCTGCTCCTTCCGCATATGACACGGATTACGTCACACGCCGGCCGCCTCGCGTCATCACGGCGGCCGGCGTGAAAGTACTGCGCATGCGCGAACAAAGTGCGCATGCGCGAACAAAGCGCGCATGCGCAGTACTTTCACGCCGGCCGCCGTGATGACGCGAGGCGGCCAGCGTGTGACGTAATCCGCGTCATATGCGGAAGAAGCAGCCCGACACTCGGGAGAGTGTCGCCCGGGCTGCGGCCTGCCAGCCATTCCGGAGCGGGGAGAAGGAGAGGAGCCAGGACGCCGGCGTGGGACCTCCCGACCAGCACTGGGCTGGAAAAAGCCCCTGGTGAGTACAACTTTCCTTTTTTTTCAGAGCTCGGAGTCCCTTTAATTGCTATTTGTAATTCAGGCTGTAATATTGGGTCATCCACTAGGGGTGCAAGCATTGCTTGACTGTCCCTTTTTATTAATATGTTTCTTCATTGTATATATTTAATGTTATATAAGTTATATTTATGTCCAGGATTTATACATGTTATGTAAATATGATGTTCACTTATATGTATCTATTTGTTTGTACTAGCAGTGCATGGAGCCCTCACACCGTCTGCTTTTAACACACCAAGTTGCCGCTCTGGGGATCTATTCATCACTTTGCTATGTTGCTTCATTGTTTCCCCTGTCAGTCTTAGCACGGTCCCTCCTATCTCCATGTATGGCGCGGTGGCCATCTTGTGGATGGAGTCTGTGATACTCCCACTATGCCAGCCAGCGCCTTGGAGGTGGGCGTAGTCCAAGTGCGTAGCGTAGTGATGCAACGGCGCACGCCGCGTGACGTCACTTCACTACTGGGCCGGCCCCGGTGTGATGGCTCACTCATTTCCGTGTATCTTGTGCTATTTAAACCGGATCAAGAACAGCGATACTCCAGGACATCACCGCTCTGCCGCTCTGCTTCAGTTGCTTATCCGCTTGTCCCATTGACAAAGGAACTTTCCGAAACGCTGCGTCTGGGTAATGCAGCAGTCTGTTGTACCCTGCTTCCTCACTTTGTGTATACTACATTTGCATTGGACTGTTCATTATCCATTGCTTTAGATATCAGTATCAGTTAGTACCTTTTATTGTTAGCAGTCACAACAGTTTGCTATGTGGATCTCTGCCTTTTAGTGTGCATTCTGTTTGCACCTAATTTTTTGCCTGTAAGTTGTATCTATCAGATCTACTGATTACTGTCATGTACTCTTTGTATATACATTTTCTATTGTGCTTCTTTGCATGTATTTGACTGCACTTTATCAGCCTATGCCTTTCAATATATTTATTTGCATTGGAAACTGCATCGTGTGCGTATTTCTTTATGTATATAGTTTGGTATATTTTATACAGCACCCTAGACTAAAAATATAGCTAGTATTAACTATATATATGGTGTGCATGCTTGAATCTGACTGTTCTCACCATTCATCGCTTCTGTCTCTCCAAGATTTTTCTTGGTCTGCCACTTCGAGCCTTAACTTGAACTGAGCCTGTGGTCTTCCATTTCCTCAATAAGTTTCTAGTTTCCGTAAATACCCAGCTGAAATCTCTGAGACCGCTTTCTGTATCCTTCCCCTAAACCAGGATGGTGAACAATCTTTGTCTTCAGGTCATTTGAGAGTTTTTTTGAGACCCCTATGTTGTTACTCTTCAGAGAAAATTAAAAGAGGAGGGAAACTTACAATTGAGCACCCTCATGTATTTACCATATATATCAGTGGGAACATTATAGAAAACACCTACCTTGCTCTCTGTTTCATTCTTCACTGTTCAGCCTGCCTGTTATCAGTCCTAATAAAATCCCAGACTGAGCATTCAGTCTGGCTTTGCTCAGGAATCATTATAGCTGAGTCATTATAGCAGAGCCAGAAGGGGGCAGGCTTGGGCTTGAAAAGACATCAAAGAAGACAGACTCAGCTATAATGATTCCTGAGCAAAGTCAGACTGAATGCTCAGTCTGGGATTTTATCAGGGCTGATAAGAAGCATGCTGAGCAGTGAAAAATGAAACAGAGAGCCGGGTAGGTGTTTTCTCTAATGTTCCCACTGATATATATGGTAAAATACATGAAAGTGCTTCGTCTCTGGTTCACTTTAAATACTCTTTCTCATAATTGGATTCACCTGGGTATGTAGGTCAGGAGTCACTGAGCTTACCAAGCCAATCTGAGTTCCAATAATTAGTTCTAAAGGTTTTGGAATCAATAATATGACACCTGCCTAATTTTGTTTAAACAATTATTGCACACTTCCTGTAAATCCAATAAACTTAATTTCACTTCTCAAATATCACTGTGACATTTTTTATCGTAACAACCAACGATTTATACAGGAAAATCATGACGATTAACAAGGTTGCCCAAACTTTTGCATCCCACTGTAAATACCTGAGGTATCAACCTTTGTTTTCCTGTGAGTCTTTCTCTTCTCCTTTTTCCTTCTTTTCCTCTGCCTAACTCTTCTTCTCCAGCGCAGGATGATTGGATTTGTTCTGATATGATTTTGGACAGAACATCCAGATCGGTATAAATTATATATATGATCATTTTATATATGATTACTTATGACTTTCTTAAACATTGATGTTCATTGTTCAGTTTTATGTTGTTGACATTAATATGGGGCCTTATATGAGCCTATATGTAGGCATTTAATTGTATATGTATGTTTTTATCTCCTTCACAATAAACGTTAATACTGAAAAAAAAATAAGTAATTGAGTGCGGAATGTTTTTTCTCTCATTTGCCTTTTCATCTCTGAAAAGATTACCCCTTCCTTTTGTACAGTCTGTGAAAAATTAATAGCGTAAGAAGGTCCTTCAGAGACATCACAAAAGAATGGGAGAATGTTGTGTCTTTGCACACTGACATAAGGCCTGTCTGTCCCAGCCATCCCAGGATGGTATAAATAGATGCTACACATATGGAGTGCAGAGCACAAATTCAAAGCGGCTTCAACACCCTAATCATCACCATCAACATCTATCACCATCTATCTCCAGACAAGAGTGGCAGCTCATCTGTCATCTGCCTACAGATCAGCCCACTCACAGAAGGACAGCCAGAAGAGTTACTTTTACCACAAATGCTATTTCAGTGTGTTCTGGATGCAGGAGAAAAACTACCTAATGGCTTTTGTATTTTGTATCTTTCCTGGACTCCAACACTGAGATGTCTGTGCTGAAGTTTCCAGGTCAGCACACTGGTTATGGGCAATCCCAGAATCCCAGTTTCCCTGCTGGGTTTCATTTGCTTTATATTACAGAGAAAGCAGCAGGATAAGTGAAGCACCTCACTGAGAATGCAACAGCCTGATCCCAATCTAGATAGAAACAAAGCATGAGCCTAGAGATAGAAAGAGATATAGGAGAGTTGGACACAGCCCTCTGGGCAACAAGAAAAAAAGGGTATATTTATAGCAAAGTTAAATAGTGCAAATGTAATAATGCTTATAAATTTGGTTAGTGACCCACTGAAAAATATAAAATGTACATGTAACTGTAATTATGTACATGTTTGTCTGCCCCATGCCTTGGCAAAGGGGACTGGATTGGCCCCGAAACAATCGTTGGTTATACAGTGAGATGCATATCCTGAGCGTGCTATGGGACAATACAAGTTTCATGAAGTTCCAGTAAGATGGTGTGCGGATCCTTCCTTTGGATTATGTTGATATCATTGCCTCCGGATCCTGCACCAGCCTCGACTCCTACTAGCTGTGCGGTACTTTTGGACCAGACCATAAAAGTAAGATCTTTGATAAGGAATTACAGCCACAAAACTTTTTTTGTGGAAGAGAACAATTTCTGAGTGTAGGGTAGAATTTAAAATGTCAATAGTTCATATACTTTTGCTTAGAACTCTCTGACTGTGTGAAAGACTGTATCATTAAATTGAGACAATACAACATTAACCTACTTTTTTAGCTGATACACAGAAGATTAAACATAATTTTGTCTTCTTAAAACAGAAGGTGTTTATGATTATTCAGGTTGGGTCTATGAGGTGTCCCACAGTGCATCACTGCTGAATATGCAAATCATCCCTCTGTTGTCACTGATAGGTAAACACACTTAAAAGAACTGCTAGAATGCAATGATGTATCAGCTTGTTAATATTACATAGCCAAACTAATCCATCATGCATACAGACTTTTTCGGATTGGCTAATCCTTATCAGTGCATGGCATGGATAGATATGGCTCTATGGGGAAGGACTTGAAAGGCCCACAGTTACAGATTTCCCAGCAAGCTCATGGTGAACCAAAACTCCTAGGCGTATGTAAGGGGCTGAAAGGGATCAAAAAGCCTCCTCACTAAAATGCTATGTAAAACAGAAATGTGTTTTCTTAAAACAGAAGGTATTTGGGATTATTTAGGTTGGAGTGAGTCCTCAGTGATCCAGGGCACTTTTGGGCACTCCAGTCGGAAAATGGGTGTGGTCATGGGTGGAGCCAAATTTACATGAACTTATCAGCAGTCTAAGTAGGCCTGCCCAGCAAAATGTTTTATGAACATTATATTCTCTATTAATACAAAAAAATGCAGCATATCACATAAATATACAGTGTCACTTAAACATAACTAGGCAGGGTTACCTGGCTTCTGTACTGGCTTGTCTGGCTTTCTGCTGGGTGGGCTGGCCTGCCACTAGGTTGGAAGTTCCCCTATAGCATTCCCTGACCTTCTAGTGGACCCTCTCCCATGCTCCCACGGGCCTCCCGTTGAGGCACCACATCTCCCAGCATGCTCCCATAGAAGACCCACAACTCACCATAAAGGCATCACAGCACCTAGCATGGCACCACAGCACCCAGTATGCCCTCATACAGGCACTACAGCACCCAGCATAACCTCTATTTATGCACCACAGCTGCCAGCATGCCTGCCATTGAGGCACCATAGCTGACTCTGCCTGGGGACATCCGGGGGCACCCCAGAATAGATCTGGGGCACGTGCCACTGATCTTTGGGGCAAGCAACAACCCTGATTGAGTCTATGAGGCTGCGTGTTGGATTAGTTTGGCTCTGTAATATTAACAAGCTGACATATCATTGCATTCCAGCGGTTCTGGAGGTGTGTTTAGCTATCGTTGCCACAGCTTCAGACATCCCTGCGATTGCAGGGGCTGCTCCCCTACATTTATGCCACTGCATTTGGATAGAAGGGAAGTTCAATAGGGACAACAGTGAATAGTCTTCAGGAACGCATGATTAAATGGGCTGTAATTCTGCAGGCAGGCCAATGGTAAAGAATCATAAAAATAGAAACTTAGCCTTAAAGTTAGTAATTCAGTCAGATTTATTGGTCAGTGGTAGGGGTTCATGTCGCTCACAGTCACCCTCAAATATCCCATCTCCATGCTTCCCTTTCTCTACTTTTTCTTTTCTCCTCCATATAAAAATATTTTGGCGCTTCAAGCATGTATCTTAAGGAGGACAGACATTGTCTTGTAATGACCAGTGGAAGCGGGCAAGTCCTGTGAAACGCGTGGTCTAGTTTTGGTGTGAAATAAAATTCTTAAACCTCCTTACATAAGGTAAGACTGTTCCTATTACTTACCTCCACTCATTACAATATTAATTTAATGATCTGGAGTGCCTACTCCCATCCAACATTGTCTCCTCCGCCTTCATAGGGGCTACCCCTGCAATTGTATCCAGTGGTTCTTTTCCCACTGTGACCTAGCTGAGTCATCATATTTACGTGTGGATGGTATTCTCCACATGCCGTAAACTGTGGTTGCCTGCAGCAACCCATGTTTGCGAGTTTGTGAGTAGCAGACTATATATTTTTCCTATATTTGATTGCCCAGAAATGTTACACTATTGGCGCTCCTGGTGCTCTTTTTGTTTCCTTTTCTGGTACCTTCTACCAGACACCCCAGACAACATGGTACAGTGTCAGATGTAACTAAAGCAACGTACACATGGGGTACAAAAGTGGCTAGTCGCTAGCGCACAGGGGACGTGCGTGCGACAGCCCGGCGACAGCTCCGCCCGTGCGACAGCTGTATACACATCTCTGCCAAAAGGCAGAGACGCGGCGGAAGCTCCATATATAGTGTATGGAGTTGCTGTCGCTAGTCCGCATACACACGGCGGACTAGCGACAGTTGCGGCGACAGCTGTTGCTGGCAATTGAACAAGTCAATCGCCTGGCGACAGCTCGGAGTAGCGACGGTTCGGGGAGCGAGCGTCATACACACGGGCGGCCTGTCGCCGCAACACGCGCGTGCTACGTGGTTGTGGCGACAGCCGTACCCCGTGTGTATGAGCCATAAGTCACAGTGTTGCCTGCAGCAAAGACACACACTACAAACAGAGTGATGTGTCACAGCTGGGGACAGTTACGGTACATTTAGTTGCACTTGGCTATATATAGAAAGAGATTAAAATCACAGTCAGTTTTCACATCTGCAGAGCACTACTTATGGTGTTTTATATCAGTAGTTCGTAAAGTCCCACGGTCCGTAGGCCACTCAAATCACAGATGCTGAAGACCACCAGCATGCAGTTCCCTTTCCTTAATATCATTGTCCAATAACTCAAGAATTAATAGCATGCAACAGCTATGTAAATGTACATATCTGCAAAGAAACCGTTACCTTATCTTATGAACTTCAGTATTTGGACACTCTGCTTAAAGTGAACCCGAAGTGGAAATAAACTGATTAGATAAACACCTGTATTTATCCTCCTACTGCTGAGTCAGGAATAAAAAAAAAAAAAGATACTTACCTCAGCAGGGGGAATCCTCTGGATGGTCCTGAAGGCTTCCCTACGCTCCTAGGTTCCAGCGCAGGGACCTTTTTTTTTTTTTTTTTTGCAATATTTAATATTAATATTGAATATGTGGCTGCACTGCACAGGTGCCTGAGCAATTGCATGGAGCTGCTCGTGCATGGCTTTTATTTATCCGTGCACAAGCAGTTCTGTGCTACTGTGTAGGCGCAGACCCTACTGGTGCCTACGCACCAGCTCCATGCAATTGCGCAGTGTGGCCGTAGGCTTGTACACAGAAGATGAAGAGGGTCCTGGTTGGCAGGATGTAAGGCTTGGTGGTGTATTCTTCACAGTCAGCATGCAACGCATGAGCTGACGTGGAGGAGGTACACACACTAGCACAAGGAAACAGGCTATCCCTAGTATAGTGGAGGGGAGGACTGACTCCAATAGGAGATTGTGGCGCACAGAGCCGGTGCAGATCTGACAGCCACAAACAATGCTTTCGTTATAACGTCTCAGCGCAAAGTAGCGCTAAGCGCATAAACCAGAACTGAGGAGATCAGGACAGGTAAACAGAATGAACGCTTGCTTAACTAGCCACTACTTAGTGACAGCAAGCGTCCACAATAACACAGACTGGAATGAGGCAGCCAATGCGTTGCGGCGATGGCGTGCCTCACAAAGACAGGACAGGATAGTCAGGAAATAGCAGGATCAAGATAGATGAACGTAACACAGACAAATATACAATAAGTATGTATTCCTAGCGTATTACAATTACAGCTATCAATGAAACTATTTGTAACATCTGACTAACATATGTATATATCGGCAATGAACCGATATATGACATAAGCAGGAACGCTGACTAGGACTGGAGTAATACAGGGAACAGGACTCAGAAGGATTCGCTATCTCTTCGCAGAGATGAACGCAATCCACAAACGGTAACAGAACAGGATTCAGAAGGACTCGTTATCTCTTCGCAGAGATGAACGCAATCCACAAACAGTAACAGAACAGGATTCAGAAGGATTCGTTATCTCTTCGCAGAGATGAACGCAATCCACAAACGGTAACAGGACAGGATTCAGAAGGATTCGTTATCTCCTCGCAGAGATGAACGCAATCCACGAACAGGACCAGGAGCAGGATACTGGCTCAGCACGGGTGCTCACGAAACGCGCAAACTACCAAAACGTGCTGGAAAGCTGACTAACTGCACACAGGATATAAACAGTTCGTGTACGTATACATCAGCGACACTGATGTATCAACGTAACACGAATACAAGGAAAATAATAAACGTGCTGGTATGCATATATATGGGCAATGAACCAATATATGATGCAAAACCAGCAAAGTATCTTTTAGAACAAGAAACACGAACGGGGCTGAAGCGACAGCAAGACAGGCTCAAACTGAAGCTATGAAAACCCAAGGAAACCCTGCAGGAAGCAGATCTTTATACTGAGGTCATCCAATGGGAGCAGACATGCAGATTCCCACACAGGTGAATGATAATCAGTCACAAGCTGACAGCAGGGAAAGGCAGACAAAGCTATGCAGCTTGCATGAAAAGAGATCAGAACTACCTGAGCTGCAGCACTACTACTTCCAGCAATGCCTGCTGCAGCAGCGATCATTACACAGGAGAGGGGTCATGGAGGATTGGGGAAGCCTCTGATATATACAGAGTCCTCTCTGTACTGTGGTAGGTATCTAACTTTTTGTTTTCAAGGTTTCAGATTTGCTTGTAGTTTAAAACTTAAAAACTCTCAACTAAATAATACAGTCTTTCACACTGAAAGTGTTGTAAACCAAAAGCTATTGACTCTTCCACCCCCCCCCCCTTAATCTTTATCCTACACTCAGAAGCTGTTCTCTTTCATGCAAGAGTTTTATGGCTGTAACTCCTTAAATAAATCAGTAAAGCCTATATTATAGCCAACACATACTGAGGAGCTCAGCTGTTACAGCAGTAACAGCATTCCTGCCAGCAGAGGATTATACCACTGAAAAGGCAGGCAGGCAGGCAGGAGTTATGGTTGTGAAATGAAAGTAAAAAAAACACCCCTAACAAATGGATTAGCCTCCCACTCCGTCGTCCGTCATCCGTCACTGTTTACATTACATGTTGTATTCATGAAACCTTTCATTTAAAAGAAAAAAACTTTTTACACTATTTTAGAAGGATGTTTAATAGTTTATGCATAAACCACTTTTTGTTTTTTCCTCATTCGCGAAAGAACCCCTTTAAGCAGTATGCAAAGTGCATTCACCCACAGCGACCAAATAGAAATCATATTTCACTGGGGTCACTGCAAAATTAAGAAATTTCTTTGGTTGCTTCAGTTTTCCCAGTGCTGCAAATCACAGCTATGCTTTCCTTTGCTGTTGTCAGCGTGCCCAGTGATGTTTACATATAGATGAAGCTGTACTGTGCCCCATCCGCAAACCATCCCAGCAGATGACAATTTGCCTGAAGAGGACCGCTTCTCATTTCTGAATTATGTGAAACTCTCACTTCCCCTTTCACTACCATCAATAGTACAAAGCACAAGCATCACCTCCTCCATGTGCCATTATTATTATTATTATTGATTTATAAAGCGCCAACATATTCCGTAGTGCTGTACAAAGTAAAGCTAGGTACAAACAATGCAATTTTCTGACAGATGTACTGTCAGATTGATTATTTATGACAGGTCCGATCTTATTGCTGATCAATTTCCCTATCACTTCTATGTAAAATAATCAGAAATCAGATCGGACCTTTTGGAAATAATGAATTTGACATTAAATCTGTCAAGTAAATTGCATTGTGTGTACCTAGCATAAGAAACAAACATGGGGTACATAATAATACAGACAATGGTATACACCAATATGCAAAATGCGTGCATGAAATAGAGGCGCTGTTAAAAAAGGGAGCAGGACAAAGCCAAAAATCCTTATTTTTCAGTAAGCAGTACTAAAATATCGGTTCACTAAGAAATATGGCTTCAAATTAGCAATTGTTTCTGAAGTGAAACCAGAGAGGAATATTAGTCAAAGTTTTATACATACCTAGGGCTTCCCTTCAACCCCATCCGCACAGATCGCTCCCACGCCGCCGTCCTCAGCCTTCTCCAGCTCTGGTACCGGGTCCTATAACTTCGGCCAGTCACGGCCAGTTTGAGCATGTGCGGTGCGCTTTCTCTGGCAGAGAATAGTACTGTGCAGGCGTACTATTGCGCAGGCCATATATTTTATGTGTAATCGTGTGTACGTCTTACAAGTGGCTGAAAAATATTACCGATATAATACTATTACTAAACCTAACAGTACTCTCACACAGAACCCTCACTCTACTGATGCCTTACCCTTAGACTCCCCCCCCCCCCTGTTGGTACCTAAACCCAAGAATACCCTGGTGGAGCCTAACCCTAAGACACCCCTGGTGGTGCCTAACCCTAAGAACCCCCCCCCCCTTCCTGCTGGTGCCTAACCCTAAGACCCCACAAAATTACAATTCTCAAAACGAATGTAAAAGTGATTAAAAAAAGTAGAATTACATTTAAAGACAATATTGAATTAAATTATAATTCTCAAAACAAATTTAAAAATGATTAAAAGAAGTAAAATATCAAAATGTTGAAAAGTTAAAACGCTAATTTACAAAAATGATGATTGTGAAAACAAATTTCATAACAATATTTTTCAAAACTAAAAATTTCAGATGCGGTGCACACTCTATACTTCAGTGGTGGCATTGCAGGAAGTCACACGGCGAGCGGAGGAAGGAAGGAAGGTAAGCTTCTCCGCTCGCTGCATACATTTAACATTTTCGCAAATAGCTGGAGGGGGAGCGGAGACGGGTGCACCCAAGTGAGGGAGGGGGTGACCCTCCTCCAAACCACTGTGCCCGCTGCCCCCCATCCTGGCTGCTTCCCCCTCTAGCCTATACCTGGGGACACTATGCTGAGGGGAGGAGCAGGCAGTAGGCAATCCGTATCTCCCTCCATTTTTGTGTCTGTGTAGAAGGAGATCCGTTTTTGCATTACTGCCACTACCCCTCGGGGTCCGTGCTGGGTTCATGAAGTCCTGACATGTCCGGACAGTTCGTTCAGTTTTTAGCACCCCCTGGAACGCAGACGGATCGGGTGTTTTTTTTTTTTTTTGAGTGAAGACGGCTGCTATTTTTAACATTGGTATCCGTGGTTCCATTTTTGATCCAGGCCAAAAAACAGAGCCACGGATACATTTTTTAAAACAAGTGTGAACCTACTCTTACTAGTCTAATAAGTACAGTAATGTCTGCAGAATTAAGGTCACTTATAGGCCCCTCACCCATATTGCCAGATTTTTATATTTCACGTTTTATGACAAACTGATGCTTCTGTGTGAGCCTGACGATTGGGAATTTTGGCAAGACATGTCACACCTTTGTGTGTAAAAGTTTGTTAGGAAAATGTTATTGTAAACTAAGACAAGCTGGAAAACGTTCTAATAAATATTTACAATTACATCAGAGTCACAAGCTAGCAAAAGGGATTTCCCCACCTGAAGTTGCCTGTTCAATGCCTGTCAGCTGTCCCTCCTGTGTGCTACTGATCTCTTTGGTTCCCCAGGCAAAACAACCTGTGTCACCTCCACACACATACAGACATACACACAAATAACAGGCATGCAAGAAGCAGCAGGTAAATTCTAGTGAGATACATAGAGAAGGAGAGGAGCTAAGATAGAGGTCACACTGCACACTGCTTACTGATCTAGAGTAGAGCAGAACAGCTCTACTATTCACAAAGGGAAGAGAGAGAGGCTAGAAGTCAGAAATGTAGGTCTGACTCATCCATAAACCAACCTCTATATTTTGCTTAATCAAGTCAGACCTATATTTCTTGAGATGGAATACCCAGACTGCTCATGTTGATCCAGGACCAGAACCAGCAAACCCTATAACATAGATAGAGATGTCCCTAACGGTTCGCACGCAAACTTATTTGCGCGAACAACGCAGATTCCCGTTCGCGGCCGAACGCGAACTTTATGCGAGTTCGACCCGCCCCCTATACCACATCATTGGACTAAATTTTGACTCTCTACATCACAGGTAGCAGACACATGGCAGCCAATTAGGCTGCACCCCCTCCCGGAGCCCCCCCCCCCTATATATAGCAGCAGTGTTGGCCATGTTCTCACTCTGTGTGCTGCTGTGTTAGTGTGAGAAGGGAGAGAGGTTGATGCAGACATAGGGAAAGCTTAGTTAGGCTCTTGTTAGCTTTCTCCTTGCTGATATTTGTTGCTGAAAAGCACCACCAAAACAGCTCTTTTGAGAGCCAATGTTCTTGTGAATGTGATGTGTTTTTTTTTGTATGGCCCACCACTTACACTGCATATACAGCCCTGTCTGTCGCAGCTGGTTCTTGCTAATTGCTATACTGTGCACATTCAGTGCCTAGTGTGACTGGTGCAAATTGTATTATAATACCAGTCACTGCATACTTTTCACTGCACCTGTGTGACCAAACTCTGGTTTATATAGCAGTCACTGCATACATTTCACTGCATCTGTGTGACCGCACGCTATTTTATATACCAACAGTCAGTGCATCCATTTTCACTGCACCTGTGTGACCGCACACTGTTTTCTATAGCAGCCACTGCATACATTTCACTGCATCTGTGTGACCGCACGCTGTTTTATATACCAACAGTCAGTGCATGCATTTTCACTGCACCTGTGTGACCGCACGCTGTTTTATATAGCAGCCACTGCATATATTTCACTGCATCTGTGTGACCGCACGCTGTTTTATATACCAGCAGTCAGTGCATCCATTTTCACTGTACCTGTGTGACCGCACGCTGTTTTATATAGCAGCCACTGCATACATTTCCCTGCATCTGTGTGACCGCACGCTGTTTTATATAGCAGCCACTGCATACATTTCACTGCACCTGTGTGACCGCACGCTGTTTTATATAGCAGCCACTGCATACATTTCACTGCATCTGTGTGACCGCACGCTGTTTTATATACCAGCAGTCAGTGCATCCATTTTCACTGCACCTGTGTGACAGCATGCTGTTTTATATAGCAGTCATTCCATACCTTTCACTGCATCTGTGTGAACGCACGCTGTTTTATATACCAGCAGTCAGTGCATCCATTTTCACTGCACCTGTGTGACTGCACAATGTTATACCAGCAGTCACTGCATACCTTTCACTGCATCTGTGTGGCCACACGCTGTTTTATATACCAGCAGCCAGTGCATACCTTTCACTGCACCTGTGTGACTGCGCATTGTTATACCAGCAGTCACTGCATACCTTTTCACTGCACCTGTGTGACTGCACATTGTTATACCAGCAGTCACTGCATACCTTTCACTGCATCTGTGTGACCGCACGCTGTTCTATATACCAGCAGTCAGTACATCCATTTTCACTGCACCTGTGTGACTGCACATTGTATTAGTCAAGTCAGTGCATACCGTTCACTTCATCTTCCCAATATGGACTAAACAAAAGGCAGAGGCAGAGCCAGAAGCAGGCCACCCGGCAGGTCTGTTCGAGGTCGTGCTGACGTGATTTAGTGTGGCCCTGGACCAAAGTACAGTGTTCAGAATGCACGTGCTATCAACTACCAAGATTGCCAGGACGTAGTTGACGATTTAACACAGAACACCTCATCTTCTTTAGCTTCTGCACGGAACCATGACATATCTTCTTCCGCAACCACCACTGCTACTACTAGCACCACATCCGCTCCATTTAACACTTTGCAGGAGTTATTTGGTGGGGAATTAACTGATTCACAGCCATTATTGTTACAAGATGATGGCGCTAAGCATGTTACACCACCACTTCATATGTCTGAGTTAGGCGTCAATATGGACGTAAGGTGTGAGGATGATGAAGCACCTCTTGTTGGTGCAGTTTTGGAGGTGTCTGATACAAGTGAAGCTGTGGAGTATGATTATGAAGATGATGATGATACTGCCATGGATGTCACGTGGGATCCCAATAGACATGATGACCAGGGGAACAGTTCAGAGGGGGAGTCAGAGGGGAGTAGGAGGAGACGAGTAGTTAAAAGAAACAGGGGGAGCTCATCGTCAGAAACAGCTCGTGACAGTGTCTGGTGGCATGTATTGCCACCTATGGACAGCCAGCCAACATGCTCTTCAAAGTCAGCTGCTGATGCCACCACCAAAGTGCCATCATTTCAGGGCTCAGCGGGGTGGAATTTTTTGTGTGTCTCTGCCTCAGATGAGAGTGATGCCATCTGTACTCTCTGCCCCAAAAAATTGAGTCGTGGAAAGACCAAGACCCATGTAGGTACAACTGCTTTACGAAGGCACATTGTGAAAAAGCACAAACGGCAATAGGATGACCACCTAAGGAAAAGCAGCACACAAATGCAAAGCCACCCTCCGCCTCCTCTTCCTCCTTCAGGTGCAGCATCTTCAGCCGCTTTTTCCCTTGCACCTTCACAGCCACTCTTCTCCACCACTCTGCCTCTCACCTTGAGCAGTTCCTGCTTCTCTGCCCACAGCAGCAGCCAGGTGTCCATGAAGGAAATCTTTGAGCGGAAGAAGCCAATGTCTGCCAGTTACCCCCTTGCCTGACGTCTGACAGCTGGCTTGGTGGACTCTGAGGCCTTTCGAAAATTTGTGGCGATTGGGACACCGCAGTGGAAGATACTTGGCCACAATTATTTCTCTCAAAAGGCAATACTTAAACTGTACCGTGATGTTGAAAGGCAAGTGGTGTCATCTCTGGCACACAGCGTTGGGTCAAGGGTCCATCTGACCACGGATGCCTGGTCTGCAAAGCAAGGTCGGGGGGGGGGGCAGGTACATTACTTATACGGCACATTGGGTCCACCTGGTGACCGCTGGCAAGCAGGGAGTACGTGGCTGTGCAGCGGACCTAGTTGTGACACCTCCATGGCTTGCATGCAGGCCTGCTGTCACCTCCTCTCCTTCTCCACCTACTCCCCCTGCTACATGCTCTTCACTGTCATCCTCCTACTCGACTGAGTGCTACTCTACTGCTGCGTTCTCTCAAACTGCTCACCCCCAGCTCCCCAGGGCCTATGCTGCTTGCCAGGTACAACTGTGTCATGGCATCTTGGACATGTCTTGCCTCAAAGCGGAGAGTCGCACTGGAGCAGCTCTCCTGGCTGCTCTGAACAAACAGGTGGCTCAGTGGCTGACCCCGCGTCAACTGGAGATCGGCAACGTGGTGTGTGACAACGGCAGCAATCTCTTGTCGGTTTTGAGTTTGGGAGAGTTGACACATGTACCCTGCATGGCACATGTGCTGAATCTTATAATCCAAAGATTTGTGTCTAAGTACCCAGGCTTACAGGAGGTCCTGAAGCAGTCCAGGAAGGTACACGGCCATAGCGCGCTTGGCCGATATTCAGTGGAGAAACAACTTGCCGGTGAGGCACTTGATTTGCGATAGCCCAACTTGCTGGAATTGAACGCTCCTCATGTTTGACCGCCTGCTACAACAGGAGAAAGCCATCAATGAGTATCTGTACAACTACAGTGAAAGGTCATGCTCTGTGGAGCTGGGGATGTTATGGCCGAAGTACTGGACACTTATGCGTAATGCCTGCAGGCTCTGGCGTCCGTTTGATGAGGTGACAAACCTGGTGAGTCGCAGTGAAGGCGCCATCAGCGACTTGATCCCATATGCTTTCTTCCTGGAGCGTGCCGTGCGTAGAGTGGCAGATCAAGCTCTAGAGAAGTGTGACCAGGAACAGGAGGAGGAAGAGTTGTGGGAAACGTCACATGCGGCATCATCAACACCTGCGGCATCACAGAGGAGGGGGGATGGGGCAGTCATCTGGGGAAGAGGAGTCAGATAAGGTGTTTTTTTTGAGGAGGAGGCGGAAGAACAACCGCAGCAGGCATCGCAGGGGGCTTGTGCTGCTCACCTTTTCCGTGATATTGTTCGTGGCTGGGGGGAGGAGGAGAACTTACTTGACATCACTGAGGAAGAGCAAAAGGAGATGGCTTGTATGTCGGCATCCAACTTTGTGCAGATGGCATCTTTAATGCTGTCCAACCTGTTGAGGGACCCCCGTATAAAAAAACTCGAAGAGAATGTCCTGTACTGGGTGGCAACGCTACCAGACCCTTGGTATAAGCACAAAGTGGCAGAGATGTTGCAAAATAACCACGAGGCAGAAAGGATGCAGCACTTGCAACACAATTTGGGAAGTATGCTTTACAGTGCATTTAAGGATGATGTCACAGCACAACGGAATAAAGGTGCCACTGCCAGTAATCTTCCTCCTCCACCCATGTCCATGCATGTCCCATGTCCTCTAAGTGTCACCTCATCCCTTCAGTTCCTGTAAGCGCTTACAGGATGAATAACAAAAAAAATCACTGTGGCCATCTTGTGGTTAAATTGTAAAACTACATCTACATATATATTTTTTTTAAATATACACAATCAATTACATTTAAAAGTGTCTGATTACCTCCCCACTCCCAAAAAACCCCAAATAACATTTTTAATTATAAATAAAAAAAATTACACTTACAACAACATAAATAGTTACCTAACGGTCTGAACTTTTTTAATATGCATGTCAAGAGAGTATATTACTATATTTTTTTAAATTATAAGCTTGTAAACATTGATAGACGCAAGTTGAAAAAATGCACCTTTATTTCCAAATAAAATATTGATGCCATACATTGTTATAGGGACATAATTTAAATGGTGTAATAACCGGGACAAATGGACAAATAAAATACGTGGGTTTTAATTATGGTAGCATGTATTATTTTGAAGCTATAATGGCTGAAAACTGAGAAATAATGAATTGTTTCCATTTTTTTCTTAATATTCCCATTAAAATGCATTTAGAAAAAATAATTCTTAGCAAAATGTACCGCTTAAAGAAAGCTTAATTGGTGGCGGAAAAAACAAGATATAGATCAATTCATTGTGATAAGTAGTGATAAAGTTATTGGCAAATGAATGGGAGGTGAAAGGGAGTAATAATAAAAATAAAAAAAATTCTCAGTTTTCAGCAATTATAGCTTTAAAATAAAATGTGCTGTGATAGATAAAACCGACATGCTGTATTTGCCCATGTTATTACAATGTAATTGTGTCCCTAGTATAATGTATCACGACAATACTTTATTTGGAACTAAAGGTGTATTTTTTCCATTTGCGTTTCTTTATACTAGATCAATAATTACAAACTTATATACACTATACAGTCATGGCCAAAATTGGCACCCAAGAAAATCCAGAAAATCAAGTATGTCTCACAGAAAAGCATTGCAGTACTATGTTTTGCTATACACGTTTTGTTCCTTTTGTATGTATTGAAAAAACAAAAAAAAAAAGGAGGAAAAAAAGCTAATTGGACATAATGTCACACAAAACTCCAAAAATGCGCTGGACAAAATTATTGGCACCCTTAACTTAATATTTGGTTGCACACCCTTTGGAAAAAATAACTGAAATCAGTAGCTTCCTATAACCATCAATAAGCTTGCACCACCAGGAACTCACCCCAGGGCTCACCTGCACTCCCCTATTGTGTTACATGCTGGTTTGGGGGTCCCGAGCAGTGGCAGTGCTCGGGGCCCCGCCTGTCATGTGCGCTAGTGTTTGCATATTTTAAACTTCATTTGCAGCTCCTTATGCAGTTTAGTTAGGAGGGGGCAGATAAGAGGGAGTTTCCTGAATGCTGGTGCCCCCTGCTGGTCATATAGTCATTGTCTATATGCGACTGAACCCTCTCCAACGATCGGATGAATTGCTCAGCCTCTGCTCAATTAAGTACTGCAATGTATTTGCACTTCTTATTGGCTGACTGGCAATCTGCAGACTATGTAGAGTGCTGTTTGGGAGTGAGCAATCCTTTTGTGTTTGGTGCTTTTTGATGTATGTTTGGGGTCATTGTCTTTCCGGAAGGCCCAAGATCTCGGAGGCAAACCCAGCTTTCTGACACTGGGCTCTACAGTGCGACCCAAAATCCTTTGGTAATTCTCAGAGTTCATGATACCATGCACACACTCAAGGCGCCCAGTGCCAGAGGCAGCAAAACAACCCCAAAACATCATTGAGCTTCCACAATATTATCACTGTAGGTACTGTGTTCTTTTCTTTGTAGGCCTCATTCCGATTTCGGTAAACAATTAAATGATGTGCTTTACCAAAAAGCTCTATCTTGGTCTCATCTGTCCACAAGACGTTTTTTCCAGCAGGATTTTCGATTACTCAAGTACATTTTGGCAAACTATAGTTTTGCTTTTTTATATCTCTGTGTCAGCAGTGGGGTCCTCCTGGGTCTCTTGCCGTAGTGTTTAATTTTATTTAAATGTCTATGGATAGTTCGTGCTGACACTGAAGCCCCTGAGCCTGCAGGGCAGCTTGAATTTCATTAGGAACTTGTATGGGGCTGCTTATCCACTATCTGGACTATCCTGCATTGCAACCTTTCATCAATTTTTCTCTGCCCTCTGCGCCCAGGGAGATTTGCTACAGTGCAATGGGCTGCAAACTTATTGATAATGTTGCGCACTGTGGACAAAGGCAAATCTAGATTTCTGGAGATGGACTTGTAACCTTGAAATTGTTGATATTTTTTCCACAATTTCGGTTCTCAAGTCCTCAAACAGTTCAGTTCTCCTCTTTCTGTTGTCCATGCACACACAGACACACAATGAAAATACTAAAGGGGCCTATACACAGGTCGATTTCAGCCATCGATCAACAGACTATTTGACCGCTTTGATTGAATCGGCTAGAAATAGATACAAGAAGCATGATTCGATCAATTTCCAACCGACTTCGATCGATTTGCTTGATCAGTCCGGACGGAAAATCTAGGTCGATCGGCTACTGCAACAGATCGATGGCCCATAGGGTTGCATTGGATCGAATGGTGCAACATTGCATTTAGATCGATTTTCTTTTTGAACCGCAATAGACTTCAATGGGAAGGCGAACTTTGAAAACTAGAAACATTTATGCTGACCACAAAAGTGATGGAAAAGATGTTTCAAGGGGTCTAACACCTGGAGGGGGGCATGGCAGAGTGGGAGAGATGCCTAAAGTCCCAGGGAAAAATCTGGATTTGACGCACAGCAGCGTTTTAAGGGCAGAAATCACATTGCATGCTAAATTGGGGGCCTAAAGTGCTTTAAAACATCTTGCATGTGTATACATCAATCAGGGAGTGTAATTAGAGTACTGCTTCACACTGACACACCAAACTCACTGTGTAACGCACCGCAAACAGCTGTGTGTGTAGTGACGGCCGTGCTGCACTGGTGCGCACCATGGTGAGAGTGCAGGCCGTGGCGGTTTTCAAGCCCATATGGTCGCCGGGCTGAGGTAGCTGAATGACAGAACAGTGACTGTCCAGCTGATCAAATTTGGTCTGTCCACAATGAAGCAACAACCTTATTATCGTGGGTGTGCCCCCCCCCCCCCCCTTAAGACACTCATATAGCCGTCGGTCATTGCTTCATTGTGATACACAAGCCCCTTCACCACGGCAAGGTAATGATCATGAAGGGGAATTGGAACTTGTACATGCCTTTTGTTTTGTTGTTGCAGCTGCAGTGCAGCCCAAAAAATTAGGCAGGCATGTACACGCACCAGAAAAATTAGTATAGCGGCCGTCTTAAAAATTCAGGAATCCACCTGGAGTCCTGGACCCTGTTGGTGGTGGCGGAGAAGGCAGTCAAGCGGCCTGCGGGCAGAAGTGCTGTGTGGGAAGCGACTTAGTCTTGGGGCAGGCAGCCAGTCACACGGCGTGCAGGCAGAGATGCTGTGTGGGGGGACTGACTTAGTCTTGGGGCTTTTGTGACTTAGGCGACTTCTCTTCTCAGTGACAATGCCTCCAGCTGCGCTGAAGGTCCTTTCTGATAGGACGCTTGAGGCAGGACAAGACAGAAGTTGGATGGCAACTTGGTTACAGGTCAAGTTTGCGCACCCAGTAGTCCAAGGGTTAATCGCTGCTCACAGTGTCTACATTCACACTTAAGGCCAGGTAGTCGGCTACCTGCTGGTGTAGGCGTTGGTGGAGGGTGGATCCGGTAACGCTAAGGCGAGGCGTTGGACTAAAGAATGTCGGCATGTCCGACATCACTATGAAATCGCTAGAGCGTCCTATCCTTGCCTGCGTGGACATGAGAGAAGGATTACTGGCAGTGGTACCTTTATTCCGTTGTGCTGTGACATCACCCTTAAACGCACTGTAAAGCAAGTCGCTGATGGTGCCTTTACTGCGACTTACCAGGTTGGTCACCTCCTCAAACGGCCGCATGAGCCTGCATGCATTTTGCATGAGTGTCCAGTTGTTGGGCCACAACATCCCCATCTCCCCAGATTGTGTCCTTCTACTGTAATTGTAGAGGTGACTGGGTGACGGCTTTCTCCTGTTCTAGCAGGCAAGAGAACATAAGGAGGGTCGAATTCCAGCGAGTCGGGCTATCGCAAATGAGGCATCTCACCGGCAACTTGTTTCCCCGCTAAATCTCGGCAAAGTGTGCCATGGCCGTGTAAGACGCCTGAAATTCCCACACAACTTCCTGGCCTGCTTCAGGACGTCCTCTAAGCCTGGGTACTTTGACACAAATCTTTGAATGACTAGATTCAGCACATGTGCCATGCAGGGTACATGTGTCAGCTTTCCCAAATTCAAAGCGGAAATGAGATTGCAGCCGTTGTCACACACCACGTTGCCGATCTCCAGCTGGTGCGGGGTCAGCCACTGATCCACCTTTTTGTTAAAGGGAAACTGAAGAGAGAGGTATATGGAGGTTGTCATGTTTATTTCCTTTTAATCAATACCAGTTGCCTGGCAGTAGGGATGGTCGGAAATGCCAATTTCCGATTCCGCGGTAATTCCGCATTCCTCCATTGCCAAATACTGATTCCGCTTTCCGCCACCAATTTCCGCATTCCAATGCGGAATTTCCGCCGGAAATCGCGGAAATTCCGCCCGACTTTAACATCGTTTTTCTCAAAAACTATAAGGTCTTTTTGAAAACTTTTTTTTGCATCTTGTTCAGAAGATTCTTTTTAATAAACTCTGAAAAGGTGGTGTTTTTAGGACTTACAAGGGCTTTGCTATTAACCACTAAAGTCGGCAGATTTTTACTGTAATGTAAAATGCAGAAAATCTCCTTCTGCCTATTTTCTGCATTTACATTACAGTAAAAATCCACCGACTTTAACTGTTAATAGCAAAGCCCCCGTACGTCCTAGAAACACCACCTTTTCAGGGTTTATCAAACAGAATCTTCTGAATAAGATGCAAAAAAAAGTTTTCAAAAAGACCTTATAGTTTTTGAGAAAATCGATGTTAAAGTCGAGCGGAATTTCCGCGATATCCGGCGGAAATTCCGCATTGGAATGCGGAAATTGGTGGCGGAAAGCGGAATCAGTATTTGGCAATGGAGGAATGCGGAATTACAGCGGAATCAGAAATTGGCATTTCCGACCATCCCTACCTGGCAGCCCTGCTGGTCTATTTCTCTGCAGTAGTATCTGATTAAAACCAGAAACAACCATGCAGCTAGTCTTGTCAGATCAGACTTATAAGTCTGAACCACTGAAACACCTGATCTGCTGCATGCTTGTTCAGGGGCTATGGCTAATAGTATTAGAGGCAGAGGATCAGCAGGGCTGCCAGGCAACTGGTATTGTCTAAAAGGAAATAAACATGACAGCTTCCATATACCTCTCTCTTCAGTTCCCCTTTAAGAGCAGCCAGGAGAGCTAGTCCAGTGCGACTCTCCGCTTTGAGGCAAGACATGTCTAAGATGGCGTGACACCGTCGTACCTGGGATGCAGCATAGGCCCTGGGGAGCTGGGGCTGTGTAGCTGGAGAGGAGATCGCAGCACCAGTAGAGTTGAACTGCCACTCAGCCAAGTAGGAGGAGGATGACGACAGCGAAGAGGATGTAGCAGGAGGAGAGGAGGTGGCAGGAGGCCTGCCTGCAAGCCGTGGAGGTGTCACAAGTTGGTCCGCTGCACAGCCATGTACTCCCTGCTTGCCATCGGTCACCAGGTTGACCCAATTGGCTGTGTAAGTAATGTAGTAAGTAATGTTTTTTTATACTGGATGAGCTGCTCCTGGAATTGCTTTCCTCTCTCTGCACTATTGAATGGACTTTACATATTGATTCCAGATGTTGAACCACCTACTGTATGTGGTTTAGGGCATATGCATGTAGTGCACTCGCCACAGCCAACTCTTTTTGTTTCTGTGTAAGTAATGTACCTGCCCTGACTGTGCTTGGCAGACCAGGCAGCCGTGGTCAGGTGGACCCTTCACCCAACGCTGTGTTCCAGAGATGGCACCACTTGCCTCTCAACTTCATGGTACAGTTTGGGTATCGCCTTTTTAGAGAAATAATTGCGGCCTGGCATCTTCCACTGCGGTGTCCCAATGGCCACAAATTTACGGAAGGCCTCAGAGTCCACCAGCTGGTATGGTAAAAGCTGGCGAGCTAACAGTTCCGCCAAGCCAGCTGTCAGATGCCAGGCAAGGGGGTGACTGGCAGAAATTGGCTTCTTCCGCTCAAAGATTTCCTTCACAGACACCTGGCTGCTGTGGGCAGAGGAGCAGGAACTGCTTAAAGGGATACTGTAGAGGGGTCGAGGGAAAATGAGTTGAACTTACCCGGGGCTTCTAATGGTCCACCGCAGACATCCTGTGCCTGCGCAGCCGCTCACCGATGCTCCGGGCCCCGCCTCCGGTTCACTTCTGGAATTACCGTCTTAAGGGCTGGTTCAGACGGACGTTTGCAGAGCGTTTACAGCCAGCGTTCAGGGCTTGGTGTTAAACGCTCCCATTCAAGTGAATGGGAGCGTTTGTACCAAGCTTTCAAGCGCGTTTACACAAACGCGGCGTTTGGGTCCCGATTTTCTCTGGCGTTCAAGGAGCCCCTGGAAGCTACATGTAGCTTCCAGGGGAGGTTAACCGCGACGGCTAATGTCCCCCTAGGGGAAGAAAAAACGCGACCGCATCCAAACGCACACGAACGCTGCTGAACGCGACGCCAGCAAACGCAACGCCTCCAAACGTCCGTCTGAACCAGCCCTTAAAGTCTGAAAACCACTGCGCCTGTGTTGCCGTGTCCTCGCTTCCACTGATGTCACCAGAAGCGTACTGCGCAGGCCCAGTATGGTCTGTGTCTGCGCAGTACACTCCTGGTGACATCAGCGGGAGCGAGGACATGGCAACGCAGGCGTAGTGTTTTTCAGACTTTAAAGTCTGAAATTCCAGAAGTGAGATGGAGGCCGAGCCAGAGCATCGGTGAGCGGCTGCGCGGGCACAGGATGTCTGCGGGGGACCATTAGAAGCCCCGGGTAAGTTCAACTCATTTTCCCCTGACCCCCCCTACAGTATCCCTTTAAGGTCAGAGGCGGAGTGGAGGAGGGTGGCTGTGAAGGTGCAAGGGAGAAAGCGGCTGAAGATGATGCACCTGAAGGAGGAAGAGTAGGAGGGTGGCTTTTCTTTTGTGTGCTGCTTTTGCTCAGGTGCTCTTCCCATTGCAGTTTGTGCCTTTTCTCCATTTGCTTTCGTAAGGCACTCGTCTCTACATTTTGGCCTTTCCACGGCTCAATTTTTGGAGGCAGAGAGAACAGATGGCATTGCTCCGATCTGAGGCAGACACATTAAAACATTTCCAAACCGCTGAGCCCCCCTGGGTTGATGGCACTATGGTGGCATCAGCAGCTGACGTTGAAGGGCATGTTGGCTGGCTGTACATAGGTGGCGACACTGCCACCAGCTGTTTCTGACGACGAGCTCCCCCTGCTTCTTTCAGCAACTCGTCTCCTCCTACTCCTCTCTGACTCCCTCTCTGAGCTGTCCCCCTGTTCATCTCCTCTATTGGGAACATACGTGGGATCTGTATCATCGTCATCATCATAATCATCCTGCCCAGCTTCGCTTGCCTCAGACACCTCCAAAACTGCACCAACAGCAGGTACTTCATCATCCCCCTCCGCACACGTAATGTGTGTCGCCATAGTGTCGCCTAACTCAGACATATGAGGTGGTGTAACTTGCTTAGCGCCTTCATCTGGTTGTAACAATAATAGCTGTGCATCAGTGATTTCTACACCAAATAACTCCTGCGAACTGTCAAAAGTAGCAGATGTGGTACTTGGAGTAGCGCTGGTGGCTGCGGAAGATGAGGTGTTCTGTGTTAAATAGTCAACCACGTCCTGACAATCTTGGGAGTTGATGGGACGTGCCTTCTTCTGAGCACTGTACTTTGGTCCAGGGCCGCGCAAAATCATATCACCATGACCTCGCACAGACCTGCTGGGTGGCCTTCCTCTGGGTCTGCCTCTACCTGTTTTGTCCGTTTTGTCCATATCGGGGGGATAAAGTGAAAGGTATGCACTGACTTCAGTAATACAATGTGCAGTCACACAGGTGCACGGAGTGGTATATCACACTGCGTGCACTCACGTAGGTGGTGGGTGCACTGAAGTGAACAACAGGTAGTAGTAGGTATATGCAGTGATGGGTATTACAATGTGCACCTGTCACACACAGACAGGTACTGGACAGGCACAGTGACAGTGCGTGCATGCACATAGATGGGTGGGTGCACAGTGAACAACAGGTAGGTATATGCAGTGAATATTACAATGTGCACCTGTAACACACAGACAGGTACCGGACAGGCACAATGACAATGCGTGCACAGTGAACAACAGGTACGTATATGCAGTGGGTATTACAATGTGCACCTGTCACACACAGACAGGTACTGGACAGGCACAGTGACACTGCGTGCACTCACGTAGGTGGGTGGGTGCACAGTGAACAACAGGTAGGTATATGCAGTGGGTATTACAATGTGCACCTGTCACACACAGACAGGTACTGGACAGGCACAGTGACACTGTGTGCGCTCACATAGGTGGGTTGGTGCACAGTGAACAACAGGTAGGTACATGCAGTATATGCAGTGGGTATTACAATGGGCACCTGTCACACACACAGGTAGTAGTCACTGAATGTGCTGGGCCTGGCAGTGGCACACACAGTAGGAATTAGCAAGGCTGCCTATGCAACACAAATGTCAGTGGGACACACAGAAAAAAAATAGATCACAAGAACAAGATTAGCTCTCAAAAGAGCTGTTGGGGGGGGGGGGGGGGGGGGTTCTTTTTAGCAATAGGAATCAGCAAGGAGCAAGCTAACAAACCTACAAGAGCTTAACTAAGCTTTCCCTATAGGTCTCTGCACAGCAGCTCTCCCTCCTCTAATTACTGCAGGCACACGAGTGAGTGAAAAGCCTGACGCTGCCTGCCTTTTATAAGGGGGGGGGGGGGGGCTCCAGGAGGGAGTGTGGCCTAATTGGCTACAATGTGCCTGCTGACTGTGATGTAGAGGGTCAAAGTTGACCCTCATGATGCACTATTGGGGCAAACCGAACTTCCGGAAAAGTTCACGGTTCTCCGTGATCGCAAACCCCGGAAGTTCGCCGGGAACCGTTTGCCGGCGAACCGTTCGGGCCATCTCTAATTACAAGGAACTGTGTTATACTTGCATCAATTATCACCTGTTGCTAAATACTGCATGCAAGTCTGTTTGGACTGTTTCATAACTCTGATCAAACTACTATTGCTGTTGAATAGTTTTGCATGAAGATTATCATACCTGGATTACTTTACCTGAACTGTGTATGTGATACTGCTGAACTTTGTTACTAGGTTCAGCGCTGCGTAATATGTTGGCGCTTTATAAATACAATAAATAAATAATAAATAAATAGGTAGTGGCTCCTGGTGGTATATCTGCCTTCCATGTCAGCTTGTATGCCCTGCTCGTCTAAGTGCTAATTAGGGCCAGCTAGTGGTGTGCCAGGCAGGGATAGCTAGGTAAAGAGCGAGACCTCTAGCCTGGGACATACATGCTGACTCCTAGAATTCTTCCATCAAGCCTTACAATAACCCTTTATGATTTTTTTTTAATGTTGTCACTTTTTTAAAACAATAACAATAACCATAGTTATGTAGAAAGGAGGGGGAAATAAGGGGTTAAAATTGGGTATTCTTTTATTTATTAACATTTTTAGGTGTATTTTTCTTTTTGGCCACTAGATGCCCCATACTATCCTGTGTACTAAACAGCACACAGGAAGTAGTGAAGATCTGTAAATGACGATGGCATCTCATGGATGCCAGATCATCATTTACTACTGGAGAACCGACAAGTACTCTGCTGCAATGGGGTTGCGAGGGGGGGGGGGGGGGGGGAGAGACGAAGAAACCACAGGGAGATTGCCTGGGGGTCGAAATACGTGTATCTATGCCCCTGGTGCTGAAGTGAAGTCCACAGGGGCATAGACACATGATGCAGCACTTGGGAACTGGAAGGCAAAATTACATTTAGCATATTTCATGACTTACAGTCGTGGATAATTGGTACAGCATGCAAGATGTATTTTCCAACCAAAATAATGAAAGTGGTGTCTCCATAACACTATCTCTAATGAATGGACAGAACCAAAAGTTGAAAAGCTTAGTTTATGACTGAAAACAGTAAATATCTCATGTGGTACAGTTTAATAAATGCTGCCCATTGCCATTTGGTAGAAAGGTGCTTCAGATTGTGGTTCTCCCCAAAAGAAGCCTATGCTTATTTCCTGGTCTTTAAGGTCAAGCTGTCCTTTAGGATGGCTGAAGAAAATTCAAGTTAGACTCATTAGGCACACTGCGCACTGCTGGGTTCCACGGATGCAGACCACGGAGGACGCCACTTCTTCAGATAAGGCACACAAAAGCTTGAGTGGCCTTTGTCATCTGGACAAAGAAGAAGACTTCTAGTCTTCTGTACTATGGTCAGATGAAACAAAAATTGAATGGTTTGGTCACAATGATGTTTTTT
Source organism: Hyperolius riggenbachi (assembly GCF_040937935.1). Taxonomy (NCBI): domain Eukaryota; kingdom Metazoa; phylum Chordata; class Amphibia; order Anura; family Hyperoliidae; genus Hyperolius; species Hyperolius riggenbachi. The sequence goes on along the minus strand of NC_090651.1, from coordinate 208,536,909 downwards.
TCATTTGGAGTAAAAGAGAACAAGCCTTCAACACAAAGAACCCCATCCTCACTGTCAAACATGGTGGTGGGAACCTAATGCTTTGGGGGCGTTTTTCAGCCAATGGACCAGGAAACCTAATCCCAGTAAATGGCACCATATAAAAAGAGCAATACATGAGGATTTTCGATGACAACATCAGGCAGTCTGCAGAGAAACTTGGCCTTGGGCACCAGTGGACATGTCAGCATGACAATGACCCAAAACACACAGCAAAAGTGGTGAAGAAATGGTTAGCAGACAACAACATTAACATTTTGGAGTGGCCCAGCTAGAGTTCTGACTTGAATCCAACTGAGAATCAGTGGAGGGAGCTAAAGATCAGGGTGATGGCAAGAAGACCCTCCAACCTGAACGATTTGGAGCCCATTGCTAAAGATGAATGGGCAAAAATACCTGGGTAGACATGCAAAAAGCTGTTCTGCAATTATAGGAAGCGTTTGGTTATTGAAATAACCAATAAAAGCTTTTCTATTGATTATTGAGAAGGGGATGAATGATTTTGGACTGGACACTTTTTGTGCAAATGTAAATAAAAGCTGAGAATTTCTTTTTCCACAATAATACCACTTGTCAGGGACGGATCTAGACCAAGTTGCGCCTGGGGCAAGGTCAGGTTTTGGCGCCTAAAGGTCAGGTTTTGGCACCTAAAGGTCAGGTTTTGTCGCCTAAACTGCCACTCCCCATCCAAATTTTGCCGCCTTTTTAAGAAATCAAATAACTGCGCCTGGGGCAAGAGACCCGCCTACCCCCCTTCCCCCTGCTCCAGATGTGTTTCTGCCTCTTGTACATTGTCTTATTATATTTTGGGAGACACCTATGTAATTTTCTGTCAAAATATTTCTTGCTGGTTGGATAAAAGTAACTAAGTCAAAACTTGCCAGGGGTATGAGTAATTATGGGCAGCACAGTATGTATTGTAGTCTAGGGCTAATCAAGGGGGAAGCCAATTAACTTATCTGTATGTTTTTGGGACGTGGAAGGAAACTGGAGTGCCCAGAGGTAACCCACACAGACACAGGGAGGACATACAAAATTTGCAGATAGTACCCTGGCTTTGGTTCATGTATTGTAAAATGACAACAACAACCCCATAATATCATTAGCATCATATCAATTCCCCACATAAGTTATGTAACTATTACAGCACATATGAAACGCAGCAAACGTTACCACGTGTATGAAATGCAGCGTACGTTACCTCACGTATGAAATGCAGCAAACTTTACCTTGCATATAAAATACAGCAAACATTACCCCATGCAAACATTATCCCATTCAAGAAATGTTGAAAACATTATGCCACATAAGAAATTCAGAAATGCAGCATACATTACCACCATATGAAATGAAGCAAACATGACTCCACATAATCAATGAATCATCTCATTAGAAATGTGACTCCACATAAGAAATGTAGAAAATAATATGCCACATAAGAAATGCAGCAAACATTACCGTACATAAAAAATGCAGCATACATTTCACCTCATATGGAATGTAGCAAACATTACGCCACATAAGAAATGCAGCAAACCTTACCCCCACATATGAAATGTAGCAAATGTTATCCCCACATATTAAATGCAGCAAATGTTACACCCACTTGGTAAATGCAGCAAGCTTTACCCTCCCACACATGAAATGCAGCAAACAATATCCCCACATACAACATGCAGCAAACATTACCCAACACATATGAAATGCAGCAAATGTTACTCCCCTGTCATGATCTCACCTCTGTTTGAGTCTGGCAGTGGAGCTGAGGTCAGCATGGAGAAGTGCACAGGAGCACCACATGGGAAAGGAATGAAGCATGGGCCACCCCAAGCTTTGGAGCTCAGGGCTGGCTTACATGCAACACTCCAGAGAGGGGGGGGAAGGCGCAGACAGCTCCCTCTAGGGCTCACACCACCTAGAACAAGCCAACCGCCACCTGCCTTTAAAGGACAAAACTATGGAAATACTTACTACAAGAAAATGTATGCGTGCATCAAACACCAAGTTTAACCCTAACAAATCTGGCTTTGCAAATTTAGCCTAATTGGCTTATAATGAGGCATAGCTCATGCAAATATGCATTTGCTTTCGCATGCCAAATTATGCAGGATCAAAAAACAATACCGCAAAGCGGTTGCCCTGTGGGAATTAGTTCATGCTACATTAGCACTATCCAGGAGCGTCACGGGGAGGCTTCCCAATGCCCCCATCACATTGCAGGATGGTTATTGATGCCAGTACTAGGAACTGGGGGTGGAGCTGCAGCTGTGGAATACAATGTACACATTGCTGCTTGTATAACTGGCATTATGCAAATACCAACATGCACATTGTACACAACATTATCGTTCTGCAAATGTCAATGTCACTGGTCTTTTGGTGAATCAGGGATAATGTTACCAGTGCATCTAATTCTGATTTTTATTTTTATGTCAAACAACTAGAACGTTTTAAAAGGCCTATTAAATCTTGGCAGTAAAATTGCTGCTACGGTTTGCTCCCAAGAAGCTGGACAAAGTAAAACAATCTTTTTCTTCTAAATAATGCTGTTTATTGAATAAAACCACAGGAATTCAGGCACCTGGCCAGGAGCACAGAATACCACTGCAGCGAGACCTGAACATGGCTCAGTTCAGCTACCATTTACCTGCTTTAGGTTGTATACATATTAATGCAACTGAATGGGAGACACTTGAAAACAGTTCCCTCTATAGAAGACAACTGTAGTTCCTGGCCAGAAGCTTCTACTGCCAGGTCTCCATTATTATGGTTTTATTCACTAAACAGCATTACCTGCAAGGTTGTACAGTATAATGACACACATGGAGGGGACCCCACCTCAATCCAACTAAATCAGCCAACTGTCTATGTCATTCACCTATGTACAGAAGGCTTCCAAAAAAGCAGGTAGTGATGGACATTTTTATTGCCCTTTTCCACTGCAAAATTTGCCCTATTTTGATGTGCATTTTTATGCGTTTGCGTTTCCGTTTTTCTGATTTGCAAGTGTTGTCTTGATTTTTGAAAATAGATACTAGTGGTTAAATCAAAACAAAACGTAAAACGCGAACGCATTTCCATGCATTCCTATACTTTACATTGAAATGCAAAATGCATCATAACTGCACAGACATGCGTATGCGTTTTTTCAAAAATCGGAATGCAGCAGTGGAAAAGGACACCTAAGATTCTTATTTTAAACAGGCTGCACTTAAGAATCAGCAAACGCATGCATTTTGGGCTTTTGGCAAAAACACAGCTAATGGAAAAGGGCCCTTAAAAACTTTACTTTACCCAGCATCCTTTGTGAACTGAATGCCATGTCTTCACTCTACATAAAATGTTTATCTAAGAAATAGAGGGGGGGGGATTTTAAGAATTTTTTCAAGCATGAATCATTTCTCTCCAGGACAGTTTTGTACATTAGATGGCTTTTACTCCAAGTCCTTACATTCTTCTCAAGTGCAATAATAAAAACAAAAATGAGAGGGAATGTTATATGGAATTTCCAGTTTGTTAAAATGATTTGAGCAGTTCAAGGTAGGTAGCATACATGCAAAAAAGGCACCCGGTAATTTGGGTTCTAGAAATAACTGCTAGTAGGATAACTGACCCCTCCCACCGTACCATCCCCCGATATCTGTGCCACCACTGAAGCTGAAACCCCCCCTTCACCGATTTATGCGCCGCCTAAAATTATCAGGTACTGCCAGAGCCTAATTTATGCACTGGGTGCCACAGTTAACATTGTAGTCTCTGTTGCGCCTCTTTTTCCAAAGTACCACCAATGCTTAAATTGCCTGCTTCATTCCAAGTATGCTAAATTAAATAAAAAGGCATCCATTTACAGTATCTATTTGTGCTGTGCCAAGTTTTTAAGCTTATGTCAATAACACACAAATTTTGGATGCTGAGAATTTGACTCCTGCTCTGTGCAGAAAATTACTCATGCAGGAAGAAAAAAAATGGGTATGTTCTATGCATAAAAAGGGAGAGGGCTGTGCACATACAAGTTACACAGCTACGGTGGTTGCAAGGCAGGGAAATGTAAATTTTACAAAATTATAGCTGACTGGCACTGCTATTTTAAATGGAAAGAAAATAGAAAAATATATAATAACCTAAAATACAAAATATTGGCAGATATATTATTTTTCCCCTTTTAAATGAAAGCTGAGTATATGGAGAATATGCTGCAATTGACCCTGAGAATGAACATGTACTGTAGGTCTGCAAAAAGGCAATTCATAAACAATTATGAGATAAGCAGAGACAATGAGATATTTAATATCACTCGGTGACAGATTCCTCCCTCTGAGGTCATCCTGGGGACAGATGACACCAGAAGACAGGTGCAAATCCTGAAGTATTATGCGTTTTGTCTGGTGTTTGTTTATCTGGATAATTCATGACTTGGTGTCTGTCCTGTCTGTGGAGAAACAGCAATGTCAGCATGAAAGTTATGTAATATATGGAACATCTGCAGCTCTTCTGATCCAAGTCCAAATCACATTATCAGTGATACCTCGTACACATGTTAAAGAAAAACTGTAGCGAGAGGTATAAGGAGGCTGCCATATTTATTTCCTTTTAAACAAACAATACTAGCTGCCTGGCTGTCCTATTGAACATCTGCCTCTAATACACAGGTCCTAAACATATGCAGATCAGGTGTCAAGATTAGTTGCATGCTTGTTTTTCTGGCGTTATTCAGCCACTACTGCAGCCAAATAGATCAGTGGAACTGCCAGGCAACTGGAATCAGGGCCGGTTTGTTCATTAAGCAAGATAAAACACTTGCATCAGGTGCAGAGATTACAGGGGCGGCATGTTTGTACTGTACTACAGCATGCAGTCAGAGTAGGAGCAGAAGCGAGAGGAGAGTGAGGTGAAGAGGTCATCATTGGGAAAAGCAGCTTGTTGTGCTGTGTGAGGAGTCTGACAGTGAGTGAAAAGTGGGGAAGCAGGAGAGCAGCAGTGTTTCATTTGACTTGCACAGCAGAAGGGAGGTGGTGACACTACGTTTGTTTGTCACAGACTCGCAAGCCAGCCAGCAGTGTGTTATTGTGGGGGGGATTTTTGGGTGCCCATCCTCACAAGTTTGCCAGGTGGCCAGGGAACCTTAATCCAGGGGAAAAAAAGTTTCACTTACCTGGGGCTTCCCCAAGCCCCCTGCAGCCGTCCTGTGCCCTTGCAGCTCCTCGAGTGTCCTACAGTCCTCGCCACGGATTAGTCTGGTTTTCGGCCAACAGAGTCGGCCCCTGGCAACGCATACTCTTCTTCGCCTTCCCTGCCGGCAAGCACGTCCTGCGCAGGCGCAAGCATACTGCGCCTGCGCATGACGGCGGGGAAGGTGAAGAAGAGTATGCATTACCGGGGGACAACTCTCAGTTGGCCGACATCGAAACAAACCTGCGGCAAGGACTGTTGCACATTCGAGGAGCGGTTAGGGCACAGGACGGCTGCAGGGGGCTTGGGGAAACCCCAGGCAATTGAAAGTTTTTTCCCCCATGGGTTACGGTTCCCTTTAAACACAAGCTGACAGCTGACCCCACCACTATGGCCACAGATCTGCAGTCTCCAATAGCCAAAAAGTGTCTCAGCTTTCACCTGCCTAACCAGTTCTACACAGAGGTGCAGCCCCTGCAGCCACAGTGGGTTCCATGACCTTTTGGGACCTAAAGTCTTACCCTTTCTCTCTCCAATACAGAGGATCTCCCCTCTAGAGCAGATGCTGTTCTGGCCAGTGGCGTGGCAATAAAGGATGCAGAGGTTGCATCTGCACCAAGGATCCTAGACCTGAGGGGCTCACATAGGGTCCTCCTCCAGCCACAGCATTAGCTCTTTATTGGTTCTGTAGTGGTACTGATTCCCTGTATATATGCTTTAAATAGTAGTGATTATTAACAAACCAGTCCTTTTCCTCTGCTTACACCACTCTCACACAGCGCGTGTCCTTAGAAAGCCAATTTTGGTGGTATTAAAAGCAGTTAAACTTACCTGGAGATTCTTGCAGTCATCCTGTGCCTGCGCCATCCTTTGGCAACCCTCCAGTCAGCAGCAGTTACCCCCCTCAAAGCTGGCTGGTCGTGGCCAGTTGCAGAATCGCTCTGCGCATGTAGAGTAGATATTTTTCCGTACTTAGTTACATAGTTAGTCTGGTTGAAAAAAGACTTCAATCAAGAGCAACCTACAAGTACTTAGCATGCACAGAATACTGCTGTGCACGGGAGCGTCATGAGGATGTGCATGGCCAGCCAGCTTTAACCACTTGAGGACCCACTCTTTACCCCCCCTTAAGGACCAGCGCTGTTTGTTGGGATCTGTGCTGGGTGGGCTCTGCAGCCCCCAGCACAGATCAGGGTGCACGCAGAGCGATCAGATCGCCCCCCTTTTTTCCCCCCTATGGGGATGATGTGCAGGGAGGGTCTGATCGCTCCTGCCTGCAGGCATGTCGCGGGGGGGGGGGGGGCACCTCAAAGCCCCCCTCCACGGCGAAATTCCCCCCCTCCCTCTCCTACCTTTCCCCCCTGGTGATCCGGGCTGCACAGGACGCTATCCGTCCTGTGCAGCCAGTGACAGGACGTCCCCTGTCACATGGCGGCGATCCCCGGCCGCTGATTGGCCGGGGATCGCCGATCTGCCTTACGGCGCTGCTGCGCAGCAGCGCCGTACAATGTAAACAAAGCGGATTATTTCCGCTTGTGTTTACATTTAGCCTGCGAGCCGCCATCGGCGGCCCGCAGGCTATTCACGGAGCCCCCCGCCGTGAATTGACAGGAAGCAGCCGCTCGCGCGAGCGGCTGCTTCCTGATTAATCAGCCTGCAGCTGGCGACGCAGAACTGCGTCGCTGGTCCTGCAGCTGCCACTTTGCCGACGCACGGTATAAGCGTGCGGTCGGCAAGTGGTTAAGAGGGTTGCTGCTGCTCACTGGAGGGTCACGGAAGAATGGCATGGGCACAGGATGACTGCAGAGGGCTGAAAGAAGCCCCAGGTAAGTTTAACTTTTATTTTTATTTCAATTAAGATTTCTTTTAAGAGCACTTGTGGATGGTGCTAAAGGCCCCCTACTGACAGCGGGCAGCAGGCAGATGCTATCACTCAGTCCCTATTTCTGACTACTCTATTTGCAGGTTGCCCTAACTTAAAGGGGCACTACAGCAAAAAAAGTGTAAAATTTAAAATATGTGCATATACCAATAAGAAGTACATTTTTTCCAGAGTAAAATGAGCCAAAATTACTTTTCTCCTATGTTATTGTCACAGTTACAGTAGGTTGTTGAAATCTGACAGAAGTGACAGATTTTGGACTAGTCCATCTCTTTATAGGGGATTACAGACAACCAGCAAGCTCATGGTGACCCAGAACTCATTGGAGTGTGTAAGGGACTACAATGGTCCTAAAAGCCCCCTTACTAAGATGTTAAGAAAAACAAAAGTTTGCTTTCTTAAAGGACCCCTGATTTGAAGCTGGCACAGCTACGGACACCTATTGTTGTTGACACAATAGGTGTCCGTAGCTGTGCCAGCTTCAAATCAGGGGTCCTTAGTGAGCAGCGTGGACCTATAGAGCCGTACAGCGCTGTCCTGCGCTGTACGCGCACAGCGGCTGCAGCCTGCAAAGAGCTCGAGTCAGAATTAGGCAGTTACAAGTTGGGATAAACCCATCTGAGCGGACCAGAGGGCGGAGAGATATAACGGTAACATGGAGAGCAGTTACAGTGCCTCCTATCACACAATGGTTCATGCTGAATCGGCATCAAATAGGTAAATCTTCCCGACGTGACTCCTTAGCTTTATATATGTACTATCAGTGTACAAAATACTTTTCATCAGCCATAATACTTATCATTAGCATTGCTACACATACAAATCTTCATGTTAAAGGGACTTAAAATGAAGAATTTAGCCATAGTGCCCCTTTAACATTGAGGCAGAAACGCATCCACAATCCAAAAAATGCCTCACCCCGGGAGTATGCGTTTCTGCAAAACACCTCCTGCTCTGGTGTGCACCAGCCCATTGAAATACATTACCCAAGCGTATCCGCAGCCGCAAGCGGATTGCAAAACGCAGCCGAACAGCTCTGGTGTGCACTAGGCCTTAGTGAATGGCAGTTGCTCTGTCAAACTGCCAAAAAACTGTGTAGGGAGCAAGGAAGCTGGACAGCATCATTATTTAAATCCTTTTTAGGGAATATCTTTATAAAGAATAAAAGCCTTGCTGAGAATCCCCTATGAAAAGATGGACTAGTCCAAAACCTGTCACTTCTTTTAGATTTCTACTGCCTACTGTAAGTGACAGCATTATAGGAGAAAAGTAATTTATGGCTCATTTTACTTCTTACTTGTATATGTTTGCACATATTTTAAATTTTAAAATTTTTCGCCATAGTGCCCCTTTAACCTCCTTGCCGGTTATCCCGAGCTGAGCTTGGGGTAACACGTGCAGGAGGATTGCTCTGGCCCTGCTGGGCCGATTCTCGCAATTTTTCTTTCCTACGCGCAGCTAGCACTTTGCTAGCTGTATGTGGTACGTGAACACCGCCGCTACCCGAGTGTTATATCGTCTCTGGTTCTCTTTAAAGAAAACCTGAACTGAAAATTAAAAGTCAAAATAAGCATACACAAGTCATATTTACCTCCCATGTAGTCTACTCCTCAGTGTCTTTCTCCTGTCCCGCGTCCTATTTGTTCACTGTGACCAAGGGAATTTTCCGTCCTCCATTTTGAAAATGGTCATTACCCCAAAACAGCTTTCTGGTCAGCACACAGTTAAACTGTAACATCGCCCACTTAAACCATAGGAAAACATGGGCATTACCTGGTACATCAGTTTTCCTCTCAGCTATAACTGACAGCAACTGATATATAACCAGTGGCGGACATACGGCCGTGCAGGCCGTGCCGCCGCACGAGGGCCCCTGAAGTTCCGTTTTCTTCAGGGGCCCATTAAGTATTTTTTTTTTTATTTTTTTTTTTATTTTATTCCCCGGGGGCCCCCCCGATTCCTATCCTCCCTCCCTCCCTCACCTCGGGGGGCCCCCCTCCCGATATGCGCGGCGGGAGAGCGAGCGAGCGAGCGGCAAATGCAGGAAGTCTTCAGGGCTCTCCAGGCATCCGCTAGAGGCCCAGCCGCTTAGTCTCCAATATGTCTCCAGTTGGAGACATATTGGAGACTCAGCGGATGGGCCTCTAGCGGATGCCTGGAGAGCCCTGAAGACTTCCTGCATTTGCCGCTCGCTCTCCCGCCGCGCATATCGGGAGGGGGCCCCCCGAGGTGAGGAAGGAAGGGAGGGAGGGAGGATAGGAGTCGGGCCCCCCACCCGGATAGCTACCCACCCGGCTACCTAACCACCTACCCACCCGGCTACCTACCTACCCACCCACCAGGCTTCCTACCTACCCACCCGACTACCTAACCACCCACCAGGCTTCCTACCTACCTACCCACCCGGCTACCTACCCACCCACCAGGCTTCCTACCTAACCACCCACCCAACTACCTAACCACCCACCCGGCTACCTACCCACCCGGCTACCTACCCACCCACCAGGCTTCCTACCTAACCACCCACCCAACTACCTAACCACCCACCCAGCTACCTACCCACCCGGCTACCTACCCACCCGGCTACCTACCTACCTAACCACCCACCCGGCTACCTACCTACCTAACCACCCACCCGGCTACCTACCTAACCACCCACCCGGCTACCTACCTAACCACCCACCCGGCTACCTACCGGGCTAGTTACCAACCCACCCACCAGGCTACCTACCCACCCACCCGGCTACCCACCCACCCACCAGGCTACCTACCTACCTACCCACCCGGCTACCTACCTAACCACCCACCCGGCTACCTACCTAACCACCCACCCGGCTACCTACCGGGCTAGTTACCAACCCACCCACTAGGCTACCTACCCACCCACCAGGCTACCTACCTACCCACCCACCCACCAGGCTACCTACCCACCCACCAGGCTTCCTACCTACCCACCCGGCTACCTACCTACCCACCCGGCTACCTACCCACCCACCAGGCTACCTACCTAACCACCCACCCAGCTACCTACCTAACCACCCACCCGGCTACCTACCTACCCACCCACCCGGCTACCCACCCACCAGGCTTCCTACCTACCTACCCACCCGGCTACCTACCTAACCACCCACCCGGCTACCTACCTAACCACCCACCCGGCTACCTACCGGGCTAGTTACCAACCCACCCACCAGGCTACCTACCCACCCACCAGGCTACCCACCCACCCACCCACCCGGCTACCTACCTAACCACCCACCCGGCTACCTACCTAACCACCCACCCGGCTACCTACCGGGCTAGTTACCAACCCACCCACCAGGCTACCTACCTACCCACCCACCAGGCTACCTACCTAACCACCCACCCGGCTACCTACCGGGCTAGTTACCAACCCACCCACCAGGCTACCTACCTACCCACCCACCGGGCTACCTACCTACCTACCGGGCTAGTTACCCACCCACCCACCAGGCTACCTACCCACCCACCCACCCACTCACCCACCCACTAGGCTACCTATCCACCCAACCACCCATGGGAGCTGCGCGCCGGATGGAGGCTGGGACAGGAGGTCTGCTGCTGCAGGTGAGTAAATGTTTTTGTTTTATTTATATTAGCAGGTGTATGTTCTGGGCAGGTCTGCCACATGATTGCATGTATTTTCTGGGCATATCTGCCGACATGATTGCACGTATTTTCTGGGCATATCTGCCGACTTGTTTGCACGTATTTTCTGGGCATATCTGCCGACTTGATTGCATGTATTTTCTGGGCATATCTGCCGACTTGTTTGCACGTATTTTCTGGGCATATCTGCCGACATAATTGCACGTATTTTCTGGGCATATCTGCCGACATGATTGCACGTATTTTCTGGGCATATATGTGTATTTTCTTGAGAAAACCTGCACAATTATGTGAATTTTCTGGGGAAAGGGTCACCAAAACTTGGGCCCACTGTCTTTGCGTTGCACTTTTCAAGGGAACCTGAGGTGAGAATAATATTGAGGCTGACATATTTCTCTCCTTTTAAGCAATACCAGTTGCCTGGCTGCCGTGCTGGTCCTCTGCCTCTTATTCTTTCAACCATAGACCCTGAACAAGCATGCAGCAGGTCAGGGGTTTCTGACAATATTGTCAGAACTGAGAAGATTAGCTGCATGCTTGTTGCTGGTGTAATTCAGTTTATTACTGCAGCCAAATAGATCAGCAGGGCCGCCAGGCAACTAGTATTGTTTAAAAGGAAATAAACCCTCACCCCGGGTTCGCTTTAAGTTACAGTTAGCTCCGCCCTCATCCGGTCATTGCCACGCCCATTTTTTGCTGCGGCGCTATGCGCCGCAGGTTCTATCCACTATTTTTTGCCGCGGCGCGCTACGCGCGCCGCAGGTCATAGGGGGCCCACAATTACAATTTTGCACAGGGGCCCACTGCTGGCTGTGTCCGCCACTGTATATAACTGACAGCAACTGATATATTTCAGATCTGACAAAATATTGTCAGAACTGGAAGGGATCATTGTCAGAAGAAAATGGTGAGCTTCTGAGAGGAACTGATGGCAAGGTAACTAAAAATGGTGAGCTTCTGAGAGGAACTGATGGCCAGGTAACTATGTAATGTTCATTTGAAGTTACCTCATGTGCTTATTTTAAATATTTTTACTCAGTACAGGTTCTCTTTAAGCTCTATTCTTGACTTTCCATGGATGAAGTTATCAGTTGTCAACCATTGAAACATTCTTATCATCTACCCAAAGAAATCTCTGCCCCAAATTATAACCACGCACATCAGTTTGACAGTGCATATATAACATTTGCGACAATTAAGGCAGGATTCACAGTGGTCCGTTGCATAATGCATGCGTTATAATGTGTTTGAATGGCAATGGAGACTGGACATAGACTTTAATACAAAGCCTGCATGCAGCGAGTTAGAATAACTCAATCCGTTACAACACTGAGATGTGAACAGGCCCATAGATGACAAGCAGAATCATTCTGCAACACAATTGAGCAAGGTGAACTAATTATTTACTTACGACTGTGCAGGCTCTGTGTCACCTCCTTCATGATCCTATCATTCTTTCTCTTTAAATCACTTCCCTGTTTTTGGATCTGTAAGACAGAATGATGGGTCCCATGTTTTTGCCACAGACTCGGATGCACCTCCCTCACTGGGTCCAGCATTACCGCTTTGTCCAGTAGCTTTTCATACTTGCAAAGGGTGAGTGTCTGAAAAAGAAAAAAAAAGTACTTTAAACTCATACAAGAATAGTTTCAACTTTGCTACACATAAAATTACACATCACATTACAAGAGCTTGGCAGATGAGCTGTTTGTCCCTAGGGTTGCACAGCGGACAAGGGACATGATCTGCGTGTAGAGGAGGAGAAAAGTTTTTGCCATTTAGAAAGGGGTCCTTCACAGTGAGAGTGGTTAAAATCTGTAATATCTTACCTCGGGAAGTAGTTATGGCAAACTCTATGGGCCTGATTCACAAAGCGGTGCAAAGTGTTTGCACGCCTGTGAAAAGCCCTTTATCAAGCCTAAACTCAGTTTAGGCGTGATAAAATTAAACGCGCGTGAAATTCCTGCACTGCACGCTGAATTGCGCGATTGCGCGCGCAAAACTTTGAGCACGGGACTTTGCGCGCGATATAGAGCACAAAGCGGTGCTAACTCAGCAGTGCAAAGGTTATCACGCCTAAAGTCTTTTAGGCGTGATAACTGAGTTATCACCGCTTTGTGAATCAGGCCCAATATCTGCATTTAAAGAGGGCTGGATGCTTTTCTTGCATTGAAGAACATCTATGGCTATAATTCCTACGTAATTCCCAGGAGAATTGATCCAGGGATTTATCTGACTGCCTCTGGAGTTGGGATGGAATTTTTCCCTTTTAAAGTGAACCGAGCACCTGTTTTATCACTCAGGACATTTCTATAGCACATGAAAAATGCATGCCGACAATCTGTTTCATTATTAAAATAAACTTTCATTTTACCTTGTATTTTACATTCAAAGTAGTTTTAGTAGCCTGTTTCAGCAGGCCTGCCCGACCCTCCCCAACTGCAGAGACTTCAAGATAGCATCTCTGACTTCTGTAAATAAGGAATGTGAGAAGGGGAGGGGGGAACATGGCAGCTTCTATGCCAGGAGAGATTCCAGTGAAAGAGAATGTGCTCAGTTCCCTTTAAGGCTAATTGGCCCAGACCTTATAAGGTTTTTCGCATTCCCCTGGATCAACTGGGTTATGTGCAGGTTCAGGATAGTTTTTTTTTGTTTAGTTCGAACTTGATGGACAGATGTCTTTTTTTCCGTTTATGAATGATTATTTGTTGAACTGATCAGTTGGGACTACTAACAGACGCCTAACCAATCCAATCAGATTAAAGGGCCAGTTTAGTGAAAATTATCATTTACATTAATCACATATCAGTTATTTAATATGGAGAGCATATCTTTCTCCATAGACCTTGTGTTAAAAAAAGTAGATGCTATCACTTAATTTTGCTTTGGCAGAGAGCTGAGCTGGCTCATTAGCATACTATGCGACGGGCTTCTGCCTGCTTATAGCAGACACTACAGCTGATTTATAACGCTGGCTCATACACTACAGAGAGCTGAGCTGTGTCACTATGCAATGGACCAGACTTCACTGATAGCAGACACTCCAGCTGATAACGCGGACTCACTCACTACAGAGAGCTGCTGTTCTCTGTAACTAGCTAAGTAAATAAACAAACAGGCTGCTACATAAGTAACTAATTAGCAGCCTGCTTTATCTATTCACTTAGCTAGTTACAGAGAACTCAGAACAGCAGCTCTCTGTAGTATGCGAGTCACCGTTATAAATCAGCTGGATGGAGTGTCTGCTATAAGCAGGCTGAAGCCCGTCTCATAGTAGGCTAATGAGCCAGCTCAGCTCTCTGCCAAAGCAAAATTAAGTGATAGCATTTACTTTTTTTAACACAAGGTTTATGAAGAAAGATATGCTCTCCATATTAAATAACGGATATGTGATTAATGTAAATAATAATTTTCACTAAACTGCCCCTTTAATGTAATTGATCTGATTTTCAGGTTGATCCTGTCAATCTGATTGGATTGGTTAAGAGATTTTTGTCTGGTAGTGGTCCCAAATGATCATTTCTGATTGTTTATATGAAAAATGTTTCATAAACGATCATTCTGCAAATGTTGTTGTTAGTGGACACCTTAAAGGACCACTATCGCAAAAAAAATGTAAAATCTAAAATACATGTAAACACATACAAATAATATTTCATTCCAGAGAAAAATGAGCTATTAAATAACTTTTCTCCTATGTTGCTGTCACTTACAGTAGTTAGTAAAAATTTGACAGAACCTACAGGTTTTTGACTAGTCCATCTCTTCATGGGGGATTCTCAGTATCTCATTTATTATTTACAAAAGCACTCACTAGAAATGTACTATATAAATATTCAGCCCCCCCTACCCCCACCTGTGTGCACACTATTCTGGCAGTTGGACTGAGCAACTTCTACTAAGTGCTTTTGAAAGTAAAGAATACCCCATAAAGAGATGATCTAGTCCAAAACCTGTCAGATTTCTACTACCTACTGTTAGTGATAGCAACATGGGAGAAAAGTTATTTATAGTACATTTTACTCTGGGAGAAATATACTTTATTTTTGTCTTTTCATGTACAGTGCTTTGCAAAAGTATTCGGCCCCCTTGAAATTTTCCACATTTTGTCACATTACTGCTACAAACATGAATCAATTTTATTGGAATTCCACGTGAAAGACCAATACAAAGTGGTGTACACGTGAGAAGCAGAACGAAAATCATACATGATTCCAAACATTTTTTACAAATCAATAACTGCAAAGTGGGGTGGGCGTACTTATTCGGCCCACTGAGTCAATACTTTGTAGAACCACCTTTTGCTGCAATTACAGCTGCCAGTCTTTTAGGGTATGTCTCTACAAGCTTTGCACATCTAGAGACTGAAATCCTTGCCCATTCTTCTTTGCAAAACAGCCCCAGTTCAGCCAGATTAGATGGACAGCGTTTGTGAACAGCAGTTTTCAGATCTTGCCACAGATTTTCGATTGGATTTAGATCTGGACTTGGACTGGGCCATTCTAACACATGGATAGGTTTTGTTTTAAACCATTCCATTGTTGCCCTGGCTTTATGTTTAGGGTCGTTGTCCTGCTGGAAGGTGAATGCAACGATTGGTGTCAGCATGCAGAGCGAATCGAAGCCGGGTTGGGCAACGGAGTATCAGATATGCGAGGTACCGAATCAGAGGACAGAGGAGTAGTCAGGAAAGCAATAAGTCGTAACAGAAATCAAACAATGCCTTGTCTGGGTGTGAGGTCCGTGGTCTCTACACCCTGGAACTAGTCTGAAGTATAACAGAATGATCGTACAAGTTCCCTAGTCTTGGGTGCGAGGTCCGTGGTCTCAGCACCCTGAAACTAGTCTGGAGTATAACACAAATACAGTTCCCTAGTCTTGGGTGCGAGGTCCGTGGTCTCAGCACCCTGGAACTAGTCTGGAGTATAACACAAATGATAATACAGTTCCCTAGTCTTGGGTGCGAGGTCCATGGTCTCAGCACCCTGGAACTAGTCTGGAGTATAACACAAATGATAATACAGTTCCCTAGTCTGGGTGTGAGGTCCGTGGTCTCTACACCCTGGAACTAGCCTAAGCATAAACAGAATAACAGTATAAGTAATCTGGCTCAGTGTGAATTCCCAGGTCCACCTGGTTCAAACACACTGTTGGATCTGACTAAGGTCTGAGTGCTTCCACGTAGTGTTCGCAACGGCAGACAACTTGCAACTGGCCAGCAGTAACTATATATGGAGTAGTGCTCTCCAGCACCACCCTTAATTGATCAACCAATAGTATCCTGCTCTGGAGTCAGCTGATCGCCGTGATCAGCTGATCTCTCCATGCCCAGTATAAGAGTTCTGCTTCTCAGCGCGCGTGTATTCCTCAACCTGTGTGCACTAACAGACTCAGCCACACCAGACACACGCTGCCGCGTGCAAACCGCCTCGCTGGACGCGGAACCAGCCGCCTTATTGTTGTTGCATGCGGCGGCTTTTCCGCGTTTTGCCCTGTTACCAGACGCACGCTTCCGCGTGCAAACCGTCTCATTGGACGCGGAATCAGCCGCCTCCTCAGCTGCACACGCGGCGGCTTTTCCGCGTTCTCTCACAGTGAACCTCCGCCACAGTTTCAAGTCTTTTGCAGACTTCAGGAGGTTTTCTTCTAAGATAGCCCTGTATTTGGCTCCATCCAACTTCCCATCAACTCTGACCAGCTTCCCTGTCCCTGCTGAGGAAAAGCACCCCCAGAGCATGATGCTGCCACCACCATATTTGACAGCGGGGATGGTGGGTTCTGAGTGATATGCAGTGTTAGTTTTCCGCCACACATAGCATTTTGCATTTTGGCTAAAAAGTTCCATTTTGGTCACATCTGACCAGAGCACCTTCTTCCACATGTTTGCTGTGTCCCCCACATGGCTCAAACACTATCCGAGTCTGGACTATCTGGACTTTGACTGGGCCATTCTAACACATGGATGTTTTGTTTTAAATCATTCCATTGTTGCCCTGGCTTTATGTTTAGGGTCTTTGTCCTGCTGGAAGGTGAACCACCGCCCCAGCAAGTCTTTTGCAGACTCAAAGAGGTTTTCTTCCAAGATTACCCTGTATTTGGTTCCATCCATCTTCCCATCAACTCTGACCAGCTTCCCTGTCCCTGCTGAAGAGAAGCACCCCCAGAGCATGATGCTGCCACCACCATATTTGACAGTGGGGATGGTGTGTTCAGAGTGATGTGCAGTGTTAGTTTTCCGCAACACATAGCATTTTGCATTTTTGGCCAAAAAGTTCCATTTTGGTCTCATCTGACCAGAGCACATTCTTCCACATGTTTGCGGTGTCCCCCCCATGGCTTGTGGCAAACTGCAAACGGGACTTCTTATGCTTTTCTGTTAGCAATGGCTTTCTTCTTGCCACTCTTCCATAAATGCTAACTTTGTGTAGTGCACGACCAATAGTTGTACTATGGACAGATTCCCCCACCTGAGCTGAAGATCTCTGCAGCTCGTCCAGAGTCACCATGGGCCTCTTGACTGCATTTCTGATCAGCGCTCTCCTTGTTCGGCCTGTGAGTTTAGGCGGACGGCCTTGTCTTGGTAGGTTTACAGTCGTGCCATACTCCTTCCATTTCTGAATGATCGCTTGAACAGTGCTCCGTGGGGTATCGGTTGAAAAGGGCGCCTAGACTGCCTGTATGAAAAGGGCGCCGCCATAGACATCAATGTTATTTCTGGAAATATGGGCTACAAGGTGTAGAAAAGGGCGCCCGAGTTTTGATATAGGCTACAAGCGGGCTCCCCTTTGTAGCCCATATTTTTTCGGCTACAAGATTTTCAGCTACAGTAGGGTGCACCTTTGTAGCACATATTTTTTTCGGCTACAAGATTTTCGGCTACAGTAGGGTGCACCTTTGTAGCCCATATTATTGCCTTTTTTTGTAGCCAAAGTTTTTATATGGGCTACACCAGGCGCCTTTTTTTTGTAGCCTAAGTTTTTATATGGGCTACAAGAGCTGGAAGCCGAATTATTTCATTACCCCACTATCCATGGCGGCCTGGAGGGGGAATAGTAATTAACACATCCCGGAGTTTTTTGTAGCCGAAGTTTTTATATGGGCTACAAGTGCTGGAAGCCGAATTATTTCATTCCTCCACTGTCCATGGCGGCCTGGAGGGGGAATAGTAATTAACACATCCCGGAGTTTATTTGTAGCTGAAGTTTTTATATGGGCTACACCAGGCACCTTTTTTGTAGCCAAAGTTTTTATATGGGCTACACCAGGCGCCTTTTTTGTAGCCGAAGTTTTTATATGGGCTACACCAGACACCTTTTTTTTTTTTGTAGCCGAAGTTTTTATATGGGCTACACCAGGCGCCTTTTTTTGTAGCCGAAGTTTTTATATGGGCTACACCAGACGCCTTTTTTGTAGCCGAAGTTGCTATATATGGGCTCCACCAGGCGCCCTTTTTTACAGGCGCCCTTTTCATATAAACCCCTCCGTGGGATGTTCAAGGCTTTGGAAATCTTTTTGTAGTCTAAGCCTTCTTTAAATTTCTCAATAACTTTATCCCTGACCTGTCTGGTGTGTTCTTTGGACTTCATGGTGTTGTTGCTTCCAATATTCTCTTAGACACCCGCTAAAGGCCGTCACAGAGCAGCTGTATTTGTACTGACATTAGATTACACACAGGCGCACTCTATTTAGTCATTAGCACTCATCAGGCAATGTCTATGGGCAACTGACTGCACTCAGACCAAAGGGGGCTGAATAATTGCACACCCCACTTTGCAGTTATTGATTTGTAAAAAATGTTTGCAATCATGTAACAGTTTCGTTCCACTTCTCACGTGCACACCACTTTGTATTGGTTGCCCGGGTATGTATTTGGCTGGTGTCGGCTCCACACACTTTTTCTAACCCTAACAATTACTCAGTGACCAAGTTTGTGAGCTTTGTGGTCTTTGGCATCAATAATTTGCATTGAAATGAAAAAATCTGATGGGTTGTTTGTGGCTCCACCCTCTTTTGTGAATTTGAACCCCAGTCACCCAATGACCAACTTTACCAGGTTTGAGGCCTGTGCCATTAACAGTGCAAGAATGGTAACAATTAAATATTCCCTTGAAAAGCAATAGGTGAAGCTTTATACACTTTTGTAGGCTCCACCCAATTTTCTGAATAGTAATCCCATTCACTGAGTGACCAACTGTGCAAAGTTTAAGAACCCTCCCATTAACAGTGTAAGAATGGCTGCAGTTTACATTTTCCCAGTGAAATTTGTATTTGTCTCCACCCACTGATGACCCGGCATTGCCCTGGTATGTATTTGACTGGTGTTGGTTCCGCCCACTTCTTCTAACCCTAACGCACAAACACTCAATGACCAAGTTTGTGAGCTTTGGGGTCTTTAGCATCAAGAATTTGTATATTCCCATAGAAATTAAACAAATCAGATTGGCTGTTTGTGGCTCTGCCCCTCTCCAGCATTAGAAACTAAACAAATCAGATTGGCTGTTTGTGGCTCTGCCCCTCTCCAGCATTTGAACCCCAGTCACCCAACGACTAACTGTGGCAGGTTTAAGGCATCTGCTATTACCAGTGTAAAAATGGCAGTAATTTAAACTTTCCCCTTGAAAATCAACAGGTGAATTTTGATTGGCTATTATAGGCTCCACCCACTTCCCTGAATATTAATCTCAATCACCCAGTGACCATCTGGGAAAAGTTTGGGAACCCTGCCATTAACAGTGTAAGAAGGCCTGCAGGCTACATTTTTCCAGTGAAATTTGGTTTTTTCTCAGCCTACTTTTTGTAGCATGGACATACAGTCACTCAATGACCAAGTTTGTGAGCTTTGGAGTTTCCTTTGCATCAATTTGTATTTTCCCAAGAAATGAAACTGTTTGTGGCTCTGTCCCCTTTTCTGAATTTGAACCCCAATGACTAACTGTACCAGGTTTGAGGCTTGTGCCATTAACAGTGCAAGAATGGCAGCAATTTTAATATTCCCCTTGAAAATCAACAGGTGATTTTGATTGGCTTTTTTAGGCTCCACACACTTTTATGAATAATAATCCCAGTCACCCAGTAACCAATTGTGCAAAGTTTGAGAACCTTGCCATTAACAGTGAAGAAGGGCTGCAGTTTACAATTTTCCAGAAAAATCAGTTTTTGACTCCACCCACTTTTTGCAACCTTGACACCCAATCACTACTCAATGACCAATTTGTGAGCTTTTGGGTTCCTGGCATCAAAATTGTGTGAATGGAAGCAGTTTATAAAAAAAAAAAGCAAATCTGATTGGATGTTTGTGGCTCCACCCCTTGAATGAATTTGAACCACAGTCACTTGAGACCGACTGTAGCAGGTTTGAGGCCTCTGCCATTAACAGTGTAAGAATGACAGCAGTTTCAATATTCCCCTTGAAAATCAATAGGTGAATTTTGATTGACTCTTGTAGGCTCCACCTACTTTTCCCTATATTAATCCTAATCCCCCAGTGACCAACTGAGTCAAGTTTGAGAACCCTGCCATTAACAGTGTAAGAATAGCTGCAATTTATATTTTCCCATGTAAAAAGTTGTTTTTGGCTCTGCCCACTATTTCTAACCTTGACATACAGTCACTCACTGACCAAGTTTATGAGCTTTGTGGTCTTTGGCATCAATAAATTGCATTTTACCATTGAAATTAAACAAATCTGATTGGCTGTGTTTGGCCCACTCCCTTTTCAGAATTTAAACCCCAGTCTCCCAGTGACTGAGTGTACCAGATTTGAGGCCTCTGCCATTAAGAGTGTATGAATGGCAGCAATGTAAATATTCCCCTTGAAAATCAAAAGGTGAATTTTGATTGGCTGCTGTAGGCTCCACCCACTTTCCTGAATATTAGTCCCAGTCACCCAGTGGCCAACTGTGTCAAGTTTGAGAACCCTGCCAATAACAGAATGGCTGAAATCAATCTAAAAAATCTGATTGGCTGTTTGTGGCTCCACCCACTTTAGTGAATTTAGACCCCAGTCACCCAATAACTGACTGTATTAGGTTTGCGACCTCTGCCATTAACAGTGTAAGAATGGTAGCAATGTAAATGTTCCCCCTTGAAAATCAATAGGTCAATTTTGATTGGCTGTTTTTTGGCTCCACCCACATTTCTGAATATTAATCCCAGTCACCCAGTGGCCAATTGTGTCAAGTTTGGGAACCCTGCCATGTAAAAAATTAAGTTGTTGGCGCCGCACACTTTTTCTAACCTTGACATACAGTCACTCTATCAAGTTTATCAGCTTTGGGGTCCTTGGTATCAATACTTTGTATATTCCCATTGAAAAATAAACAAATCTGATTGGCTGTTTGTGGCTCCGCCCCCTTTCTGATTTTGAACCCTAATCACCCAGTGACCAACTGTACCAGGTTTGAGGCATCTGCTATTAACAGTATAAGAAAGGTAGCAGCTTAAATATTCCCTTTGAAAATTGAAAGGTGAATTTTTATTGGCTGTTGTAGGCTACACCTACCTTCCAAATTCTTAATCTCATTAAGCCAGTGACCAACTGTGCAAAGTTTGAGAACCCTGCCATTAACGGTGTAAGAATGGCTAGAGTTTATATTTTCCTAGTCAAATTTGTTTTTGGCTCCGCCTACTTTTTGTAACCTGGACACACAGTCACTCAATGACCACAAGTTTGTGAGCTTTCAGGTTCCTGGCATCCAAAATGTGTGAATGGAAGCAGTTTATCCACCAAGGAAATCTGATTGGCTGTTTGTGGTCCCGCCCCTTTAGTGAATTTGGACCCCAGTTACCCAAAGACAGACTGTAGCAAGTTTGAACCCTCTGCCATTAACAGTGTAAGAATGGCAGCAGTTTAAATATTCCCCTTCAAAATCAATAGGTGAATTTTGATTGGCTGTTGTAGGCTCCACCCACTTTCTTGAATCTTAATCAGATTCGCCCAGTGACCAACTGTGGCAAGTTTGAGAACCCTGCGATTAACAGTCTAAGAATGGCTGCAGTTTACATTTTCCTATTTAAAATGAATGGCTGAAATTTGATGGACTGTTTTATGCTCTGCCCACTTTTCCTGGATTTGTAACCTCGGTCACCAAGTGACCAACTGTGCCAAGTGTGGGGACTCTGGCTTGATTACTGTGAGAATGGCAGCCTTTTACATTTTTTCCATTGTCTTGAATGGGTGAAATCTGATTGGCTGTTTGTAGCTCCGCCCACGTGTGCAGAGGGGCCGCGAGACCCCCAGAACATATCATCCCAGGTAGTAAGGGATCTGTATACCAACACACACACCACACACACACACACACACACACACACGATTTTATATATATGTGTAAAGGCTTATGCACGATGTATAGGGCATAATGCATTGCATGTAATGTATTGCATACTGCTCTACTCAGCATGCGGTAAGACTTTACTCATGTTATTCTGCTTAACACAGTTTAGTGTATACAAACCCAAGTCTGTTATCCAGGGCCAGATTTGTACTCTATACCGCCCAAGGCTACTGTCAGCAGCTGCCCCCCTTCAGCATAGGTAGCCAGATGACCTTTTCCCCTCCCGCCAGTATAGGTAGCCATATGACCCTCCCCCACCTCCATTATAGGTAACCAGACAACTCTCACCCCTTCACTTTAGATAGCCCCTTCCCTTTAGTATTAGAAGCCAGATGACACCCCCCCCCCCTATGTGGCCTTGGCTAAAAATCCGGCCCTGCTCTTGTCCATGAGTTCTTTGTTGTGTGCGTGATTATGGATGCCACATGGGGTGTGACTGTGGTGTTGCAGGAGCGTGTCACTGTTCCTCTCATCTCAAAACATTGAAAGGCTTACATGTAATTAAGGCACTGGGAAATGTGGGCATAGGGTAAAGCCAAAAAATGGCTCACCCTGGTCCTGCAAAAGTCCCAGCGGTGTTAATTACTATCCCCCCTCTAGGCCGCTGTAGACTCAGGGGTAGCATGCAATTCAGCCTCCAGCTATTAGGCCCTGTTCACATCACAAACGCGGATGGCCACGCATGCGGAACGCAACGGATGCGAACGCACGCCATCCGCGTTTGTGTGCGTTGCGTGGCTGATCCCATCACTGAAAAGTGAATGGGACAGCCACGCGTTTTTACAAAAAATGCGTGCAGCATGCGTTCCTGGACCGCACAGGTCCGGAACGCAAGCAGTGTGAACATCAGACATTGCACTCTAGGCAATGTCTGATGTCGTGCGTGTCGGCCACCTGCATGTGTTTCCAAAATGCGGCTGGAAACGCGTGCAGTGTGAACGAGGCCTAACTGGCAGCGGAATTATGCTGTTTTTTAACTTAATTTGGGCTCCGTCTTTTTGACAGCACACAAATTACTGACTGAGCCCTGCTATAGCTGTAATTCAAATTGAGGCCTATGGTGGTGCCAGCTTTGCCCAAATTTCCAGCGCCGTTTTTGCATGATTTGGTTGGGAGGTATGCTCAGGTCTGATTGTTATACTGTCTGTGTAGTTAAAGAACTTCCATGTGAAATTCCTTGTAGGTGTGAACTTACCTGGTCAAATAATATCTGATTCTGACTTTAACCCCAGATTATGAACTTCCGTTAGTGACGTCAGCAGCAGAATTGTTATTGCTTCTCTTTAAAATCTACCCCACAGATAAGTTTACAGGACCAGTAATATGAAGGCATATAGAAATGCACTGAACAGATTCTGTTAACACACAACATGGCTCAGCTGCAGACCATGCGACCTAATAGTGCTGTCTCCATTGTTAGATGGCTCACGGGACACAATTCCGTCACTACAGATGACTCTTATCGGCAAGTAATGACAGCAGGAGGCACAATTCCATCACCTTGTCACAAGAGCTGTCAGACCATGCTCTGAGCACAGCACACGCTCAACACAGCTTGACCTGAAGGGTTTTGTATTGTCACATACAGCTGCACACTATCAGACACTGGATTACACATACAATAACAGGAAGCAGGGACTGGGTGGAAAATGGCTTCATACAGGTCTGATCTCTGGCCTAGCAAGGACCTGGCTGCAAAGGAAGTGACTGTTTCCTTCATTCATAGACGGAGATGACCTGTAGCAGACAATTACAGTTGGCCAGAAGTGAGTGAGAGATCTGATTACTGATCATAACAATGATGCACAGGGGGGCGCTATACAAACAATGGCACAGCTGTATGAAAAACATACACCACAGCATTGCAACTTTTCTCCAATAACTTTTCAGCATTCTGCAATTAAAAAAGTACCAAAAAGTAGGCGAGAAAGTGCTGTCAAAATTATTAAAGTAATTTCTTGTTTGCTGGTGGCTGAAAATGCATTTTATTTATGATGTGGAAATATTACCTAGGAGAAAACGTAGGAGAAAAAGTTAATTGGATTAGGATTATGTTCAGGAGTATATATATATATAAATATATATATATATATATATATATATATATATATATAAATATATATATATATATATATATATATATATATATATATATATATATATATATATATACACAGTGGCTTGCAAAAGTATTCGGCCCCCTTGAAGTTTTCCACATTTTGTCACATTACTGCCACAAACATGCATCAATTTGATTGGAATTTCACGTGAAAGACCAATACAAAGTGGTGTACAGGTGAGAAGTGGAACAAATATCAAACATTTTTTACAAATCAATAACTGCAAAGTGGGGTGTGCGTAATTATTCAGCCCCCTGAGTCAATACTTTGTAGAACCACCTTTTACTGCAATTACAGCTGCCACTCTTTTAGGGTATGTCTCTACCAGCTTTGCACATCTAGAGACTGAAATCCTTGCCCATTATTCTTTGCAAAACAGCTCCAGCTCAGTCAGATTAGATGGATAGCGTCTGTGAACAGCAGTTTTCAGATCTTGTCACAGATTCTCGATTAGATTTAGATCTGGACTTTGACTGGGCCATTCTAACACATGGATATGTTTTGTTTTAAATCATTCCATTGTTGCCCTGGCTTTATGTTTAGGGTCATTGTCCTGCTGGAAGGTGAACCACCGCCCCAGCAAGTCTTTTGCAGACTCCAAGAGGTTTTCTTCCAAGATTACTCTGTATTTTGCTCCATCCATCTTCCCATCAACTCTGACCAGCTTCCCTGTCCCTGCTGAAGAGAAGCACCCCCAGAGCATGATGCTGCCACCACCATATTTGACAGTGGGGATGGTGTGTTCAGAGTGATGTGCAGTTTTCCGCAACACATAGCATTTTGCATTTTTAGCCAAAAAGTTCCATTTTGGTCTCATCTGACCAGAGCACCTTCTTCCACATGTTTGCTGTGTCCCCCACATGGCCTGTGGCAAACTGCAAATAGGACTTCTTATGCTTTTCTGTTAACAATGGCTTTCTTCTTGCCACTCTTCCATAAAGGCCAACTTTGTGCAGTGCACAACTAATAGTTGTCCTGTGGACAGATTCCCCCACCTGACCTGTAGATCTCTGCAGCTCGTCCAGAGTCACCATGGGCCTCTTGACTGCATTTCTGATCAGCACTCTCCTTGTTCGGCCTGTGAGTTTAGGTGGACGGCCTTGTCTTGGTAGGTTTACGGTTGTGCCATACTCCTTCCATTTCTGAATGATCGCTTGAACAGTGCTCTGTGGGATGTCCAAGGCTTTGGAAATCTTTTTGTAGCCTAAGCCTGCTTTAAATTTCTCAATAACTTTATCCCTGACCTGTCTAGTAGAGCTGAACGATTTTCGGTTTAAAACCAAAAATCGCGACCAGGGCAATGACGATCT